>NC_058416.1:54114266-54302918 GCF_002201575.2 Neomonachus schauinslandi
AAGAAAGAAAGAAAGAAAGAAAGAAAGAAAGAAAGAAAGAAAGAAAACCTTCAGGAAAGAATTCACCATTCTAGATGCCATTAAGAACACCCATGATTCACTGGAAGATGAAATATTAACATTAACAGGAGTTTGGAAGAAGTTGATTCCAACCCTCATGGATGACTTTGAGAGTTCAAGACTTCAGGGGAGGAAGTAAATGCAGACATGATGAAAATAGCAAGAGAACTAGATTGGGAAGTAGAGCCTGAAGATGTGACTGAATTCTGCAATCTCATGATAAAACTTTATGGATGAGGAGTTGCTTCTTATGGATGAGCAAAAAAAGTATCTTTTTGAGATGGAGTCTACTTTTGGCGAATATGCTGTGAAGATTATTGAAATGAAAACAAAGAATTTAGAATATTCCATAAATTTAGTTGAAAAAGCAGGAGCGGGGCGCCTGGGTGGCTCAGTCGTTGAGCGTCTGCCTTCGGCTCAGGTCGTGATCCCAGGGTCCTGGGATCGAGCCCCGCATTGGGCTCCCTGCTCAGCGGGAAGCCTGCTTCTCCCTCTCCCACTCCCCCTGCTTGTGTTCCCTCTCTCGCTGTGTCTCTCTCTGTCAAATAAATAAATCTTTAAAAAAAAAAAGAAAAAGCAGGAGCAAGGTCTGAGTAGATTGACTCCAGTTTTGAAAGAAGTTCTACTGTAGGCAAAATGGTATCAAACAGCATCATGTGCTACAGAGAAATTGTTCATGAAAGGAAATCAATGTGGCAAAATTCATTGCTGTCTTATTTTAAGAAATTGCCACAGCCACCCCAACCTTCAGCAACCACCACCCTGATCAGTTAGCAGCCATCAACATCAAGGTAAGATCCTCCACCAGCAAAAAGATTATGACTTGCTGAGAACTCAATGATGGCTTGGATTTTTTAACAATAAAGTATTTTTAAAATTAAGGTGTGTATATTGTTTTTTAAGATGTAATGCTAGTGTACACTAATGAACTACAATATAGTGCAAACGTAACTTTTATATATACTAGAAAACCAAAACTTCATTTGACTTGCTTTATTGCATATTCACTTTTTTGCCATGGTCTGGAACTGAAACATCTCCGAGATATGCCTGCATCTGATAAGAGATTAAAATCTAGAATATATAGAGAACAACTAAAAGTCAACAACAAATAAACAACCTGATTTAAAACCAGGCTTAGGACTTGAGTAGGTATTTCTCCAAAGAAGATATACAAATATTCAATAAACACATGAAAAGATTCTCAACATTCTCTAATCAATAGGGAAATGCAAATCAAAGCTACATGATACCACCTCACATGCATTAGGATGGCTGCTGTAAAAAAGAAAAGAAACAGAAAATAACATGTGTTGGTGAAGATGTGGAGCAACCAGAATCCTGTTCACTACTGGTACGAACATAAAATGGTGTAGTTTGCTGTCAAAAATAGTATGCTATTTCTCAGAAAGTTAAAAATCAAATTACCACATTGTCTGGCAGTTCTACTTAGGTTTATCTTTAAACAGATTGAAAGCAGAGTCTCCAAGAGACCTTTTATACACCAGTGTTTGTTTATAGCAGCAATTATTCATAATAGCTACTATGTGAAAGAAACCCAAGTGCCCATGAATGTATGAATGGATAAGCAAGATGTAGTATATACTACAATGGCATATTATTCAGCCTTAAAAAGGGAGGGACTTTTGAAATATGCTACAACATAGATGAATCTTGAGTGTATTATGCTAAATGAAATAAGCCAATCTCTCACTCTCTCTCTCTCTCTCACACTCACACACACACACACACACACACACACACACACACCTGAAAAAAAATACTTAGGATTCCACGTACATGAGGTACTTAGAGTTATAAAATCATAGAGACAGAGAGTAGAATGATGGTGGTCAGGGACAGGGGGAAGGGAGAGTGGGCAGTTATTGTTTGATGGGTTTCAGATTTACAAGATGAAAAGAATTAGGAGATGGATGATGGAGATGGTTGCATACATTATAAATGCCATTAATCCCACTGAACTGTACACTTAAAATGGTTAAGATAGTAACTTTAGGTTATGTGTATTTTACCACAAAAATTAGAAAAAAAGCATGTTAATTATATTTGTAAAGAAAGTGTTTATACACATGCACAATATACACAGGCATATATAGGCACACACACTATATATAGAAAAGCCATAGTATAGAAACAGAGTTATTAAAACTCATTCCCTTTGAATAGTGGAACTATAAGGAATTTGAATTCCTTTTCCTGATCAAATCTTTAGTTTTCTTTTAGTATGGTAAAAATAAGGGATCTTTTTATTGCTACATGAAATGATGGTTGATAATATATACACATACACACATATATCTCAATAGGAGGAATAACATTTGAAAAGAAAGGAATATCTGATCAGGTAGGCTCTAAGTGCTATCTGTGTTGATTACAAGAATCTGGGGATAGAGCAGGGTCACTGAGCGCCACTATGTTCCTGGTCTGACATTTGCTCCTATGAAAAGATGCACAGCTCTCCTCTCCTAACCTCCCTTGACTGCACTTGGAGGGTTTTTTGTTTTGTTTTGTTTTGTTAGAAATAGGGGGGAAGGGGCAGAGGGAGAGAGAGAATCCCAGCAGGCTACATGCTCAGTGTTAGAGCCCCATGTGGGGTTGGATCTCACAACCCTGAGATCATGACCCAAGCCAAAATCAAGAGTTGGACACTTAACCAACTGAGCCACCCAGATGCCCCTGGAGTTTTTTCTAGTGGGTCTAGCCACCCTTAGAATTTTGGTTGGACACTGTCTAATAGCAGCAGGAAGCCCAGCAACAAAATGCTATTATGTAGGTGGCCACAGGGTCAACAGGTAGGGTCTAAGCAGTAAAAGCACCTCCCTTCTGGAGCCATTCATGCAGTAGAAGTGATGCAAAACCAGAAACAATTCAATCAGGAGCTCCAAGCATACCAAAGCTTTCTGGCAATGGCAGAATACTGTTGGTGGGAAATCAGTTGTACCAGCAGGTACTTCATTGTCTGCAACATTGAACCAAGATGTATTCTAAGAGCTTGATGGCCCTCAAAACAATAGGTTGCTCAATAGCATGCTCAGGACAGTGAATCAGAGCATCAGGGGTTAGGATGGCATTTGGGAACCTCCTGGTACTGCTGTTGGAGGAACTGGTGCAGCTAGTTACCTATATGTTAGAGAATTCTTTTAAATATAGCTCAGTGGGTTAAGTGTCTGACTTAATTTCAGCCCAGCATATGATCTCAGGGTCATGAGTTTGAGCCCCATGTCAGGCTCTGTGCACAGTGGGGAGTCTGCTTCTCTCTCTGTCTTCCTCTGCCCCTCCTTCTGCTCATGTTCTCTCTCTCTCTCAAAATAAATACATAAATTTTAAATATAGGTTTCTGATATCTCATTATTTTATTTGTTCTTCATCAATAAATCAAAGTTGTCATGATTTTATGTAGGCACAGTTATAAATTTGACTTTCTTAGTTAAATGGCTCTAGCTCTAGACACTTATTTTCATCAACTGCCACATGCCTCAACAATGGAAGGATTTAATTTACTATTATAATTTATCTTCCCCTTTCTAAATCCAACTTAAAACATTGACTTTGTTTAACTGGTTTGCTTCCGAATATGTGAATACAATGGGGAAAAAAAGAGAGTCCAGTTTTTATTTCTTAAAAAAAAAAAATGAGTTGTCTGTTACATAGCTCTGAGGCTGGTTCCTTAAATGACCTTAGCCCCTGACAGTGCAGAAATCATGTTCTTCAGGCTTTTGCAGACATTGAACATCCGTGAACTTCTAAAGTCATTGCAAGGAGAATCAGCAAGACCACTAATGGATTTTTATCACTTCAGTGAGGAGATGTGATATTTGGTCTGTGTTTACAGATAGTTCTGTGTTTTCATACACTTAAATTTGCATAAAATTTGTGTAATTTTTAAATGTTTTATATATAAGAACTTTGCATGATCTTTAAAAAGCCACAATTACTTTCTCACAAGGCGGGGGGAGGAGGGGAAGGAGGAGGAGGAAGAGGAGGAGGAGGAGCAGGAGGAGGAGGAGCGAGAGGAGGAAAAAATAAAACAAAACCCAAACCCTCAATTTCTGTAGTGCAGCAGGAGACCAATACATTGCTTTTCTTTTTCCCTTAGAGTACAACTGAATTATCTTAATCAGACACTGTTGATATATTGTATCTGCTTAGGTATTGTTTGCAAGCTACAGAAATCACTCTATTCACCTTAGGATAAGGATACTTATTGGAAAAATCATTTAGCCTTGCAAAATTGGTAGAGAAAAAGCAGAATCAAAAGGAAACTGGAGGGACTTCTGCTTCCAACCAAGATGAAGGAGTAACAAGGACAAGATTTACCCTCCTACCAGAAATCCTCACATATCAGTAAAAATATATGAAACCACAGATTTTAAGACTCTGGACATCAGACAATGAACAGTGATCCCTGAAAGACAGGAAACAAATGAGGTGAGTTCTATTTTTCCAGCTTACAGACTGGAAGAGTGTTGCTGCAACAGTGCAAGGAAGGGGGAACCCAGGCAGATCCTAGCATAAAGCAATTGAGGAAAACTCCAGAGTTCAGACTCTAGGCACAACAAAGCAGCTAGTGTTCACAGGACAAAGTGCCAGAGAAGAGAGAGCTGCCCAGAGGGAGAACCTCAGACATCTGCAGAGGATCCTCCTGAGTATTCAATTGGGTAATGATCATGGCTTGCAAATTAGGAGAGTATCCAAGGCTGGAGAAAGACCCATCAAGTACTGTTCCTGAGCCAGGAACAGTACCTCTTCTGACTGAATGAAACCCCATGAGTAGAATCCATACAAGGATTTTGGCTTCTGTAGTGGAGAACAGTAAGCCCTAGACTGAATTCTGTTTTGGCCCTGCTTGAAAATTCACATAAGTAAGACTCAAAAGCAGTTGTCAACAAGTTATGGCCTGGGGACAAAATCCAGCTTATAGCCTATTTTTGCATGACCTGCAAGCTAAGAATTTATTTTTTAAATTTATTTTGTACAGTATTCAAGATTATAAGAAAAAAATATTATATAAAGAATATTCAACAAGGTTTACAGAAAAAGTTGGACAAAATCTGCTCAAAATGATCAATCTTCCCAAGTAACTTAACTACCTCATAGAATGAAGCTCAAGAACATTAATATGAATAAATAAATGCATAAATATATATCCACACAAACTATTAAAACATGAAAAGCATTTTCTTTAAAAAAACTTGAACGTCTAGGTAAAAAAGATAACTGAACATGTTAGATAAAACATAAACTAGAAATGATTAAAGGCAGATTAGACATGACAGAAGAAAATATTAATAAACTTGAAACCACAGCAAGAGAAACCTTCCAAAATGAAGTACAGTGAGAAACAGGGGAAGAGCATCAGTCAGTTGTGGGACAACTTCATGTGCCTAATAACACGTTTTGGCAATTTCCAAAGGAGAAGAGATAGAGGGAGATAGAAAAACAAACAAACAAATCTGAAGAAATAGTGAAAAGTTGCCAAATCTGATAAAAACAACAAAACCAAGAAGCTGAAAGAACCCCAATCATAGGAAGTGTGAAGCAAACTACACCAAGACATATCACGATCAAAATGCTCAAAACCAGTGATAAAGAGAACATATTAAAAACAGTGGGAGAGTAAAAAAAAAAAAATGTTGTAAACAAAGAAGTGTTGTTTTTCATTGGCAACAGTGGAAACAAGAACAATATCTTTCAAGTGCTGAAAGGGAAAAACTGACAACTTACAATTCTCTAACCACTGAAATTATCTCTCAAAAATGGAGGTAAAATAAAGACTTTTCAAATGCACAAAAGCTAAAAAGAATTTATCACCAGCAGATCCACACTACAAAAAAATGTTAAAAGAATTTCTGTAGGTATAAAGAAAATTATTCCAGAATGAAATATGGATCTACAGAAAGAAATGAGTAGTCACAGGATTATTAACTATATAAGCAAATATATAAGATTTCTTTTTTATTAAAAAATTTTTAAATGTGACTGATTATTTACACAAAAATAGCAACAGCAACAACATAGTGTGGGGTTGATACATATGAAAGTAAAATGCATGGCAACAGCAGAGAAGTGAGGAAGGGAGAAATGTGAATATAAATAAGGCACTTATACCATAAATTAAAAGATGTAATATCACTTTAAAGCACAAATAAAGCACAGTGTGATGAAGTAAATATGTATACTATTAAGCCTTAAAACAATTACTAAATTAACAGTCATAGTTAATAAGCCAATGAAAAAACAAAAGTGAAGAGAAAGAAGAGAAAGAGAAAAAAGAGCAGACGTTGTAAATAGAAAACAAGTAGCAAGATGGTGGATTTAATTCCTAGTTATATCAATAAGCATATTCAATGTAAAATGGATTTAATCCTAATCATAACAATAATCACACTCAATATAAATGGCTTAGATAATCTAATTAAAAGAAGGTATTTTAAGTCTGGAGAAAAGAAACAAGACAATTTAAATATAAAGATACATAAAGGTTTAAAATAAAAGGATAAAAGATATGACATGCCAAAACTAGTCAAAAGAAAGCTGAATTAGCTATATTAATATCAGACAAAGTAGATTTCAGAGCAAAATGTATTACACAGGATAAAGCAAGCTATTTCATAATAATGGAGGGGTTAATTAATAAAAATTATGTAACAATCCTCAATGGTTATATACCTAATAATAGTTTATAAATCATAAAGCAAAAATAAAAAATAGATACAAATTAACTCTAAAATAGGTCATAAATCCAAACAGAAAACCTAAAAGTATGTAACTTAAAAAGAAATTCCAGAACAAAACTTTGGATTAGGCAAAGAGTTTATAGATGACACCAAAAGCACAAGTCATTAAAAAAAAATTTGTTAAACTGGGGTTCATTAAACGTAAAATATTTGCAAATTATACACCTGACTTAAAAAAAAACTTATATCCAAAATATATACAGAACTCTCACAACTATTTTTTTAGAGGTATAAACAACACAAACTTATTATCTTGCAGTTCTGTAGGTCAAATGTTCAACACAGGTTTAACTGGGTTAAAATTGAATTGTCAACAAGGCTATAGAACCCTCAGAACTTAATTAGAAAAAAACCACAACTCAATAGATAAATGGATCAATGATTTAAACAGGTACTTCCCTTAGGATGATATATAGATTAAAAATAAGCACATGAAAGATATCATCATTAGTCATTAAGGAAATTCAAATTAAAACCACAACTGAGTAGACTAAAATTAGTAAGATTGACCATACCAAGTATTGGTGAAGATGTGGAGACCCTAGAACTCTCATATACTTCTGGCAGGAATATAAAATGGGACAATCATTTTGGAATTTCTTATTTTTTTAAACATACATCTACCATATGATATAGTCATTCCATTCATCTGTATTTACCCAAGAGAAATGAAAGCACATGTCCATACAAAATGCAGTACATGAATGTTCATAGGAACTTCATTTCTAATGCCCTAAAACTTACAATAATCCAAATTTCCATCAACAGATGAATAAACAAATCATTATATGTCTATACAATGGCATACTACTCAGCAAGAATGAATAAATTATTGATGTGTGCTACAATAGATGAATCTCAAAATACTTATGTTGAGTGAAAGAAGACAGATAAAAACACTTTGTAGGATTCTATTAATATAAAATTTCATAAAGAGCAAACTAATGACAAGTAACAGAACAGATCAGTGGTTTCCCGGACACTAGGAGATATGGAGGAGCAGAAGGTAGGGATTACTCAGGGGCACAGGAAACGTTTAGGGAAAATGGATATTGATTGCAGTTTGATGGTTTCATGAGTATTTGCACATGTCAAAACTTGTCAAAGTGTATACCTGAAATATGTGTACTGTATTGTATGTTTATTATACTTCAATAAAGATATTAATAAAATGAAGGAAGTTGGCAGAGATTTGGCTTGGAAATAGATAAAAGGAGAAAAAACAGGAAGCAGAGAGATGTTTCAAAGTCAGGAGACAGAACAAGCCACCTTTGACACATTTACTGCTACAGATCCAGCATCCTAGGAGAGAGAATCTGATTGACTCAGCTGATGTTGCATGCCAGCCCTGGGATGCCCTCATTTCCACTATGGGGAGTGGACACCTAGAATGAGCCTCCTTCCAAACTGCTGATGTCACATGCCAGCCCTGGTGATGCCCTCATTTCCACTATGGGGACACCTAAATTGAGACTCCCTTCCAAACTCAGAAAATGTAGGGAGAGATAACTCCCCAAAAGTAAATTGGGGAGGATGTTTGGAGAGAAAATGTATGCAGGAAAGCAAAACAAATGAAAAACATAGTCACACTAGCTATATATGACTTTAAGGGTTTTTTTGTTGTTCTAAGTGTGCTTCTATCTCTTACAAAGTTAGAAACAGTAAAGAATCAAATACATTAACTTCTGTTATTTTTGAAATCTACTTATTGAAATTGTCACATTATTTATACTTTAGTAAGATTTTATATAGAATTTCTGCTATGGTGCAGCACACTTCTATTTGTGAATGTGTGCATGTGTGTTCATCAAATACCTATCCCCTAATTGAGTTAATATGGATCTCAGAACCACGTGCTTTGTTGTTCACTACTTCTTAATAAAATACAAGTATTTGAATGTTTGTTCACCCTTAAATCCAGTAGCACCCTTATTCACCTAGCTTTAATAACAATTTATTAGCGCTCACTTTGTACCTGACATAACATCAGCTCCATTATCATACTGCAAGCTAAAAATGTTTGAATTCCACATGTTGACAGCATTGGGTTATACTGTTTTTCTTTGTCTCTAAAACAAAGAGATATAATATTCCTGTCTTAGATGTTTGCTCATAAATTTCCTGTTTTCTGCCAAGAGTAGAATGTAGGGCAACTTGGAAGAGGCTGCATCGTTAGCACACTGGATGGGAAGCCATTTCTCATGGCTTTATTTCTGCTTCTCATGCTTCATTTCACAGAAAATTCCCTTTTGTGTGTCTTAATTTCCCCAGTTACAAAGAAAGAAGAAACTATTTCTTTTGTCATAATAGGAGTAGATAAGGTTTCAATGACTAGGTTTAATGGGTTCATTTAATTTCCTACCTAGATCTATTACTAAATATGCTGTAATTTGCAAAAAAAAAAAAAAAAGAAGTGCATAATTTCAAGGCTGCCAGCTTGCATAAATCTGTATATTAGAACCAACCAGTTTGTGCACATTGTCATGACTACAGAAATTCTTATGCATATGAATTGAGAAACATTTTATGGTACTATGCAAAAGTGGATGAAAATGACCTTAGGTTCAATTTAACCAGTTATGTTTAAAAGTCAATGTTAAAGCAAAAGATAATATAGTTTGTAAAGAATCAATTCAATAATTAACTCCTTGAATTCCTCTCTAAGATAGTAAATCCAGAAAATCAAATAAATTATTTTCTATTTATTTTCTATTTAGTTCCTCTGGATATTGTTGCCTTTCAGATATTTGGCAAGATTTTTCTCTTCTTTGTTTGAAAAAACATTTGTAGAGCCTTGTTGAAAAATCATTTCTTTTTAAACTTCTTGAATTTGTTGAGGTTTTGTGGGCTAATATGTGATCTATTCTTCATGCCATTTGCAACAACATGGATGAAACTAGAAAGTATAATGCTAAATGAAATAAGTCAGTCAGAGAAAGACAAATACCGTATGATTTCACTCATACATGGAACTTGAGAAACAAAACAAATGAGCAAAGGGGAAAAAATAGAGAGACAAACCAAGAAACAGACTCTTAACTATACAGAACAAACTGATAGTTACCAGAAGGGAGGTGGGTGGGGAGATGGGTTAAATTGGTGATGGGAATTAAAGAGTATACTTGCCGTGATGAACACAGGGTAATGTGTGGAACTGTTGAATTACTATATTGCAGACCTGAAACTAATATAACATTGTATGTTCACTAACTAGAATTAAAATAAAAACTTTAAGAAAAATAAATGAAATATAATAAAATGAAATTAAAAAGGAAATCATTTCTTTACATATGATAAATGATTTGTAGGGTTAAGAAAATTAGCATAGAGACATAAGTTATAATGCTAACTTTGTTCCTAAGTGTCTTACCTTAGTTCTATGTCTTAACCCTTCTGCTTCAACCTCTTTACCTGCAAAGTAAGGCACAGAGCAGGGAAGATCTAAACATTATCATGCTCATTTCAAGGATTATTCAGCAAGCATAAAACTCCTTCCTGTTGACCTCACATGCTGCTCTAGAATCCTTTTCCTCACAGCATATTTCTGGATTAGATTTTACCTGTTTATTGAAAGCTTACAATATTCCAGGCACTATTTTCAATGCTTACCTGTGTTAACTAATTTAATTATGGCACAACTACATGAGGTATGCACAATTAATATCCTTATTTCACAAATGACAAAAATGGGGCCTGAAAATTCACCTATAGTAAATGACAGAGCTTAAAGTCAAGCAGCCTATGTTGTTTTTCTAAACTTTGCTACCTTGCCTTTGGGTTCTCTAGAGTCCATTTAAACACAAACACTATGGTTAGTATTAAAGACATGCCACAAACATTTGACAGTGATAAGCATCCTCTGTCTGCTCTTTGGGGATTTTTTAAAAGTTTGTTCACAGGTTTATTCCCAGCACATAGCTCGATGCCTGTCACAATATCTGGCATAAAATGGGCACTCTGTAAATAATGATGGAATGAATGAATGCTGACCTCTCCCTAGATGGTACTATAGTACTCTTTTAAAACGCTTTAAAATTATTTTATTTTTATGTGCATCAGTCTGTTATTTTGCAAAGTCTCTATTAATCATCCTTCAGGCAGAATCCTATTTGGCTTCCTAACCAAAGTTCTATCTTAGTTCTTCGTAATGGAGTGTTCTCATTCTAACAATTTATTTGGACCCCACAAGTTCTGAGTTCAATAACAGGCAATGCTTAATTGTTGGAATAGTAATGATGTTTTGCATAAGATGCCTTTTTCCATGCAAGAGAAGCAGCCTGAAAGGAGGGTAGTCAATTGCCAAATTGGAGAAAGCCTTGACTGGCTGAGGAACAGATGCTCTTGAGTATAATTAGTAGAGACTTGCAATGACCTAGGTGGTTATTTAACTAAAAAAAGAAACATAAATGAAACCAAAATTGGATAATTTTGAGGGGATTTCATGGTGAGTCACTGAACAGAACTTAGTGACACAAAAAGAACAAATTGGTAAGCTAGTGTTTATAGTAATGTATATGGAATTAGAGTCAAGACAACTTAAAACCAATGACATTCTTTTCTTAATTATTATGCACTAATAAACTAGAACCTAACTTACCTGAATTATAAATAACATAAAAGCTACAGATAACCAGAAAGCACACAAATTTAGGGTGTGCTTACCAATGATATTTTCTACAAAGAACTACAAGTATTTTGGGGAGTACATAATCTTACAAAGTTCCTGACATATATGTCTGACAACCATGACTTTTGATACCATTATATTTCTCCCAAACACCATCTCAAATCCAGAGATGAAGGCCTAAGGCAACTTCAAACAACAGAAATAAGAGTGTACTGACATCTACTGCAGTGTATAAGAAAAGAACTAGAAGGGAAAGGGAAGAAAGATATACCCCCAAATGCTGCTGACAGGAGCTTGAGGAGGATTAAAAAGCAGAGAGGAGCCCAAGGGGAACTCCTAACTGATGCTAATTGTACTGTAGCCACCAGCTGCTGCCTCACTGAGCTCCTGTCTGGATGGTACAACTCCTCCCAAAGCACAGAGTACCGGTTGCTCTCCTCCAGGGATAATTCTGCACAGCTCTGAGAAGAAAGCATTCCATGTATATACTGAGTTAAAAAAAAAAAAAAAAAAGGGACTAAAATAAGATGGAGATATTGTCATTATAGTAAAAGGGAAAAACTACTTACTTTAATTAAAAATAACATTGGGAGACAGAGCAGGATGAAGACAGAAGAGAATTGCCATGCACATGTCACTGAAAAGTTATGACTACAGGCAGGCATCAGCAGTTCATATGACATGACATTCCCTGTTAGAGGAAGAGTGGTTTCTAATGGGTCCAAAATCAAATGGTGAATTTTGCCTATATATAGTCAAGCTGCTTTGGCCACTTTCCACCTTCTTGGCAGCCCCTGACCTCACACCACTTTGTGACAAACTCACACCACTTTGTAATAGTCCAAGGAGCCTTCTTCTCAGGTCTATCCATTTCTGAAGAGGCTCATGCTCCAAAACTGTTCTTCCCACCCTGTTATGGACTGAATTGTGGCTGCTCAAAATTCGTATGTTGAAACCCTAACTTCCAAAATGATGGTATTTGGAAAAGGGCATTTGGGAGGTAATTGGATTTAGATGAGGTCATGAGGGTGGAGCACCCATGATAGGATTAGTGCCATTATAAGAAGAGACACACAATAGCTTGGACAAAAAAAAAAAAAAAAATCTAAAGGAATTTGAGACCATTAAACCAGTCCTGCAAGAAATATTAAAGGAGACCCTTTGAACAGAAAGAGAGACCAAAAGTAATAAAGACTAGAAAGGAAAAGAGACAATCTTCAGGAACAGCAACTTTAGAGGTAATACAATAGCACAAAATTCATATCTTTCAATAATTACTCTGAATGTAAATGGACTAAGCTCCAATCAAAAGACATAGGGTATCCAAATGGATTAAAAAAAAAAAAAGACCTATCAATATGCTGCTTATAAGAGACTCATTTTATTTTTTTATTTTATTTATATTTTTAGTTTATTTACTTATTTTTTATTATGCCAACATATAGTACATCATTAGTTTTTGATGTAACATTCAACAATTCATTAGTTGTGTATTACTCATCACAACACATGCCCTCCTTTATACCCATCACCCAGCTACCCCATCCCCCTAAGCCTGTCTCCTCTGAGACCCTCAGTTTGTTTCCAGAGTCCAGAGTCTCTCATGGTTTGTCTCCCTCACTGATTTCTTCCCCTTCAGTTTTCCCTCCCTTCCGCTATGGTCCTCCATGCTATTCCTTATGTACCACATATGAGAGAAACCATATGATAATTGTCTTTCTCTGATTGACTTCTTTCAATTAGCATAATCCCCTCCAGTTCCATCCATGTCGATGAAAACTGTGGGTATTCATCTTTTCTGATGGCTGAGTAATAATATTCCATTGCATATATGTACCACATCTTCTTTATCCATTCATCTGTTAAAGGGCATCTCGGCTCCTTCCACAGTTTGACTATTGTGGACATTGCTGCTATGAACATTGGGATGCACGTGCCCCTTCTTTTTACTACATCTGTATCTTTGGGGTAAGTACCTAGTAGTGCAATTGCTGGGTTGTAGGGTAGCTCTATTTTTAACATCTTGAGGAACCTCCATACTGTTTTCCAGAGTGGCTGTACCAGCTTGCATTCCCACTAACAGTGTAAGAGGGTTCCCCTTTCTTCACATCCTCACCATTTGTTGTTTCCTGCCTTGTTAATTTTTGCCATTTTAACTGGGTAAGATGGTATCTCATTGTGGTTTTGATTTGTATTTCCCTGATGGCTAGTGATGTTGAACATTTTTTCATGTGTCTGTTAGACATTTGTATGTCTTCCTTGGAGAAGTGTCTGTTCATGTCTTCTGCCCATTTCTTGATCAGATTATTTGTTTTTTGGGTGTTGAGTTTGAGAAGTTCTTTATAGATCTTGGATACCAGGCCTTTATCTGTAATTTGCAAATATCTTCTCCTATTCCGTGAGTTGCCTCTTAGTTTTATTGACTGTTTTCCCTTGCTGTGCAGAAGCTTTTAATCATAATGAAGTCCCAATAGTTCATTTTTGCTTTTGTTTCCTTTGCCTTTGGAGACGTGTCCTGAAAGAAGTTGCTGTGGCCGATGTAGAAGAGGTTACTGCCTATGTTCTCCTCTAGAATTTTGATGGATTACTGTCTCACATTGAGGTCTATTATGCATTTTGAGTTTATCTTTATGTATGGTGTAAGAGAATGGTCGAGTTTCATTCTTCTGTATGTAGCTGTCCAATTTTCCCAGCACCACTTACTGAAGAGACTATCTTTTTTCCATTGGATATTTTTTCCTGATTTGTCAAAGATTAGTTGACCATAGAGTTGAGGGTCTCCATTTCTGGAGTCTCTACTCTGTTCCATTCGTCTATGTATCTGTTTTTGTGCCAATACCATGCTGTCTTGGTGATCACAGCTTTGTAATATAGCTTGAAGTCAGGCAACATGATGCCCCCAACTTTGGTTTTCTTTTTCAACATTCCCTTGGCAATTTGGGTCTTTTCTGGTTCCATACAAATTTTAGGATTATTTTTCCAGCTCCTTGAAAACCACCAATGGTATTTTGGAAGTATAGATTGCTCTGGGCAGGATAGACATTTTAACAATATTTATTCTTCTGATCCATGAGCATAGAATATTTTTCCATCTTTTTGTGCCTTCCTCAATTTCTTTCATAAGTGTTCTGTAGTTTCTAGAGTATAGATCCTTTACCTCTTTGGTTAGGATTATTCCTAGGTATCTAATGGTTTTTGGTGCTACTTTAAATGGAATCGATTTCTTAATTTCTGTTTACAGTGACATTCTTAGTGTATAGAATAGCAACTGATTTCTTTGCATTGATTTTTGTATCCTGCTACATTGCTGAATTGCTGTATGAGTTCTAGTAATTTGGGAGTAGAGTATTTTGGGTTTTCCACATAAAGTATCATGTCATCTGCAAAGAGAGAGAGTTTGACTTCTTCTTTGCCAATTGGATGCCTTTTATTTCTTTTTGTTGTCTGACTGCTGATGGTCGGACTTCTAGCACTATGTTGAACAACAGTGGTGAGAGTGAGCATCCCTGTCGTCTTCCTGACCTTAAAGGAAAAACTCTCAGCTTTTCCCCATTGATAATGATATTCACTGTGGGCTTTTCATAGATGGTTTTTATGATATAAAGGAATGTTCCCTCTATCCCTATACTCTGAAGAGTTGTAATCAGGAATAGATGTTGTATTTTGTAAAATGCTTTTTCTGAATCAATTGTTAGGTTCATATGGTTCTTGTGTCTTTTCTTTTATTAATGTTCTCTATCATGTTGATTGATTTGCAAATGCTGAACTACCCTTGCATCCAAGGAATAAATCCAACTTGGTCATGATGGATAATCCTTTTAATGTACTCTTGGATCCTATTGGCTAGGATCTTGTTGAGTATTTTAACATCCATGTTCATTAGGGATGTTGGTCTGTGATTCTTTTTGATGGAGTCTTTGCCTGGTTTGGGATCAGGGTAATGCTGGCCTCATAGGACAAGTTTGGAAGTTTTCCTTTTGTTTCTATTTTTTTGAAACAGCTTCAGTAGAATAGGTATTTTTTCTTCTTTAAATGTTTGGTAGAATTCCCCTGGGAAGCCATCTGGCCCTGGACTTTTGATTTTGGGAAGGTTTTTGATTACTACTTCAATTTTGTTACTGGTTATTGGTCTATTCAGATTGTCTATTTCTTCCCATTTCAGTCTTGGTAGTTTATAAGTTTCCAGGAAGGCATCCATTTCTTCCAGGTTCCTTAATTTGTTGGCATATAGTTGCTGATAATAATTTCAAATGATTGTTTCTATTTCCTTGGTGTTAGTCATGATCTCTCCCCCTTTCATTCATGATTTTATTAATTTGGGTCCTTTCTCTTTTCTTTTGGATAAATCTGGCCAGAGGTTTATTGATCTTATTAATTCTTTCAAAGAACCAGCTTCTAGTTTCATTGATCTCTTCTACTGTTTTTCTGGTTTCTATTTCATTATCTCAGCTCTAATTTTTATTATTTCTCTTCTCCTGCTTGGTTTAGGTTTTATTTGCTATTCTCTCTCTAGCTTCTTTAGGTGTAAAGTTAGCTTGTGCTTTTGAGATTTTTCTAATTTTCTGAGAGAGGCTTGGGTGGCTATGTATTTCCCCCTTTGGGCCACCTTTGTAGTATCCCATAGGTTTTTGGACCAATGTGTTTTCGTTCTCATTAGTTTCCTTGAATTGTTTAAGCTCTTCTTTAATTTCCTGGTTGATTCAATCATTCTTTAGCAGGATGCTCTTTAACTTCCAAGTGTTTGTATTTTCTCCCAATTTTTTCTTGTGATTGAGTTCCAGTTTCAAAGCATTGTAGTCTGATAACATGCAGGGAATAATCTCAATCTTTTGGTATTTGTTCAGACCTGATTTGTGATCCAGCAAGTGGTCTATTGTGGAGAAAGTTCCATATGTGCTTGAGAAGAATGAGTATTCTGTTGTTTTAGGGTGAAATATTCTGTATGTATTTATGAAGTCCATCTGGTCCAATGTGTCATTCAAAACTCTTGTTTCTTTGTTGATCTTACTTAGATGTTCTGTCCATTGCTGAAAGTGGAGTGTTAAGGTCTCCTACTAGTAATGTACTGTTATCAATATGATTATTTTGGTTAACAGCTGGCTTATGTAGTTGGCTCCTCCCATACTGGGGGCATAGATATTTACAATTGTTAGATTTTCTTGTTGGATAGACCCTTTAAGTATGATATAGTGTCCCTCTACATCTCTTACTACAGTCTTTGGTTTAAAATCTAATTTGTCTGATATGAGAATTGCTACCTCACCTTTCTTTTGAGGTCTGTTGGCATGATCAATTGTTCTCCATCCCCTCACTTTCAATCTGGAGGTGTCTTTAGGTTCAAAATGAGTCTCTTGTAGACAGCATTTGGATGGGTCCTATCTTTGTATCCAATCTGCAACCCTGTGCCATTTCATGGAAGCATTTAGCTGTTCACATTGAGAGTAACTACTGAAAGTTATGATTTTAGTGCCATCATATTGCCCCATACAGGCCCTGTTTCTATAGATTGTCTCTGTAAATTTCTGGTCTATATTACTCTTGGGGTCTTTCTTCTCATATAGAATCACCCTTAATATTCCTTGAAGGGCTGTCTTGGTGGTCACATATCCTTTCAGTTTCTGCCAGTCCTATAAGCTCTTTGTCTCTCTGTCCATTCTGAATGACAGCCTTGCTGGATAAAGTATTCTTGGCTGCATGTTCTTCCCACTTAGTACCCTGAATATGTCTTGCCAGCCCTTTCTGGCTTGCTAGGTCTCTGTGGACAGGTCTGACATTATTCTGATGTTCCTCCCTCCATACGTAAGAAATCTCTTCCCCCTAGCTGCTCTCAGTATAGTTTCCTTGGCTCTAAAACTAACAAGTTTTACTATAATATGCCGGGGTGTTGGTCTTTTTTTATTGATCTTGGGGGGGGGGTCCTCTCTGCCTCTTGGACACAAATGCTTGTTTCCCCCCCCCAGATTAGGGAAGTTCTCAGCTATGATTTGCCCAAATATATCTTCTAGTCCTCTCTCTCTCCACCCCCTCAGGGATCCCAGTAATTCTGATATTGGAACGTTTCATGGCGTCGTTGATCTCTCTAAGTCTGATCTCATGGGCTTCTAGTTATTTATCCCTATTCTCTTCAACTTCCTTCCTTTCTGTCAGCTTATCCTCTAGATCACTAATTCATTTTTCTGCCTCATTTACCCTAGCTTTCAGAGTATCCAGTTAAGACTGCATCCCATTCCTAGCATTTTTAAGTTCGGCTTGATTAAGCCTCACTTCTGCCCTTAGATATTCTACATTGTTGCTAATGTTTTCTCAAGCCTAGATATCAACTTCATAATTGCTACTCTGAAGTCTATCTCTGACATCTTGCTTATATCCATGTACATCAGGTCTGTGGTAGAGGCCATTGTCTCTGGTTCTTTTCTTTGTTGGGAGTTCCTCCTCCTAGTCATTCTGTTGAGGGATGATTGAGGGAAAATACAGAGTCCAAAATATCAACCATGACCCAAGCAAGATGTACCCTAGGAAAATCCGGAGCAGTCGGAAGCCACCACTGAAAAACAAAGCCAAAATGAAACCCAAGAATAAAATTTATAAAACTTAAAATTTTTTAAAAAATTAAAAATTAAAAAAAAGGGTGGGGTGAGGGGAAGGGGCTATAATCCCTCAGTGTGGACAAAGTAAGGGTGTTCCAGTTCTTCCTGGGTGCATTTTGTTCTGCTTGCCAGAGGGCACCACTTCCCATAATTACAAGGAAAGGAAAACTGGTATGTATATATAAAGGTAAAATTGAATAGGGAAAAAAGGACTACACTAAAGCATATATCTATATAAAAAAATACAGGTGTGGAAAAGTACGAGTTAAAAGCTACTATGTAATGTAAGTTGATATATTGAACATCTGGTTGAAATGAGAAAAAGGTAAAAAGAAAAAACAGAAGAAGCAAAAGAGGAAGAATAAAAATAAAAAGGTAGCTGTATCTGAAAAATACACAAGCCATGAGGCAATGCCTAGAGCTCAATATACTATTTTCCCCTGGTGTTGGGGTTTTACAGTTTTATGGAGACCCTAGGGTTGTCATCTTCTTGTTCTTCCATCCTGTCTTCTGAGGGAGGGGTCTGCTGCACCATTTCTCAGGCCACACCCCGTCGGGAGGCTGGGATCAATGGAAACCGTTATTTTGAGCTTTTGTTCTCTGGCAGCTTTCTGCACCTCTTCTGAGGGTCAGAACAAAAATGGCTGCACCAAGACCTCTGCCCCAGAGCAGAGAAATTGCAGTCTGCTCTTCTCTGAGCCCTTCAGAACACACAGTTTCCATTTCTGTATGCACCCCCAAAAACTGCAGCCTCCCCTGGTGTGCACCCACAGAGACCTTCTCAGTGGTTGATCAGGCGGCCCACACTTGTCTCTGCCCTTTGTCCTTCTAAAACCCTGAGTGGCCCCAGGTTCATGCATGTGTCCCCACAGCTCCTGAATCCTATTTGAGTGCTGCTCTAAAGCCCTTTCCCAGCTGCTACCACTCTGCAAGTTTTTGCCCAGTCCCAGCACAGGATGATTTTCTGCTCAGGTGTTATATAACTTTCCAGGTGCCAGGTTATGGCAGCTCCCTTCCCCTTATGTTAATCTTCCAATAACTCCCCTCAGACTCACAACTCCACCCTTCCTATCTCGCAAAAAGCTGTGCTTTTCTGCTTGTAGAGATCCAGATATATATTCTTGTATCTCAGGCTGATTTCATGGGTGTTCAGAGTGGTTTAGTAGATATCCAGCTAAATTCAAGGGACCAGTTGAAACAGGGTCCCCTACTCCTCCACCATCTTGCCTCATCCCAAGAGACTCATTTTAGACCAAAAGACACACCCAGTTTGAAAGTGAGGGGGTGGAGAACCACTAATTATGCTAATGAACATCAAAAGAAAGCTGGAGTAGTCATCCTTATATCAGACAAATTAGATTTTAAACCAAAAACTGTATTAAGAGATGAAGAAGGACACTATATCATAATAAAGGGGCATATCCAACAAGAAGCAATTGTAAATTGTAAATATTTATGCCTCTGACTATGGAACAGCCAAATATATAAATCAATTAATAACAAACATAAAGAAACTCATTGATAATAATACAGTAATAGTAGGGGACTTTAACACCCCGCTCACAGCAATGAACAGATCATGTAAGCAGAAGATCAACAAGGAAACAATGGCTTTGAATGACAAACTGGGCCAGACAGACTTAACAGATATATTCAGAGCATTTCACCCTAAAGCAGCAGAATACACATTCTTTTTGAGTGCACATGGAACATTCTCCAGAATAGATCACATACTGAGTCACAGATCAGGACTCAATGGGTACAAAGAGATTTAGATTATATCATACGTAATTTCAGACCACAATGCTTTGAAACCTGAAGTCAACCAGAAGAAAAAATTGGAAGGACCACAAATACATGGAGGTTAAAGAACATCCTACTAAAGAATGAATGGGTCAACCAGAAAATTCAAGAAATAAAAAAAAAATTCATGGAAGCAAATGAAAATGAAAACACAACAGTTCAAACCCTTTGGATGCAGCAAAAGTGGTCCTAAGAGCGAAGTACTTTGCAATACAGACATACCTCAAGAAGCAAGAAAAGTCTCAAATACACAATCTAACCTTTCACCTAAAGGAGCTGGAAAAAGAACAGCAAATACAGCCTAAATCCAGCAGAAGAGAAATAAAAAGATTAGAGTGGAAATCAATGATAAATAAAATAAAAACAGAAGATCAACAAAATGGGGGCTGGTTCTTTGAAATAATTAAAAAGATTAATAAACACCTAGCCAGACTTATCAAAAAGAAAAGAGAAAGGACCCAAATGGATCAATTCATGAATGAAAGAGGAGAGATCACAACCCAGAGCACAGAAATACAATTATAAGAATATTATGAAAAACTATATGCCAACAAACTGGGCAATCTGGAGGAAATGGATGCATTCCTAGAAACATATAAACTACCAAAACTGAAATAGGAGGAAATAGAAAACCTGAACAGACCCATAACCAGCACAGAAATTGAATCAGTAATCAAGAATCTCCCAGGGGCACCTGGGTGGGTCAGTTGTTAAGCATCTGCCTTCGGGTCAGGTCATGATCCCAGGGTCCTGGGATCGAGCCCTGCATCAGGCTCCCTGCTCAGCCGGAAGCCTGCTTCTCCCTCTCCCACTCCCCCTGCTTGTGTTCCCTCTTTCACTATCTCTGTCTGTCAAATAAATAAATAAAATCTTATTAAAAAAAAAAAAGAATCTCCCAACCAACAAGAGTCCAGGGGCAGATGGCTTCCCAGGGGAATTCTACCAAACATTTAAAGAAGAATTAATACCTATTCTTCTAAAGCTGTTCCAAAAATAGAAATGGAAGGAAAACTTCTAAACTCATTCCACAAAAACAGCATGACCTTTAATCTAAAACCAGAAAAAGACCTCACTAAAAAGAATTACAGATCAATATCCCTGATGAACATGGATGCAAAAATTCTCAACAAGACACAAGCTAATCAGATCCAACAGTTCATTAAAAGGATTATTCACCATGATAAAGTGGGATTTATTCCTGGGCTGCAGGGGTGGTTCAACATCTGTCAAAAAAGCATTTGACAAAATATAGCATCCTTTCTTGATAAAAAACCTCCACAATGTAGGGATAGAGAGAACATCATAAAGGCCATATATGAAAGACCTACAGCTAATAACATCCTCAATGGGGAAAAACAGAGCATTCCCCCTAAGGTTAGGAATATGACAGGGATATCCACTCTCACCACTGGTGTTCAACATAGTACTGGAAGTCCTAGCCTCAGCAATCCGATGACAAAAAGTAATAGAAGGCAACTAAATTGGCAAAGAAGAGGTCAAACTCTCACTCTTCACAGATGACATAATACTCTATGTAGAAAACCCTAAAGACCCCACCAAAAAATTTCTAGAACTAATACAGGAATTCAGCAAAGTTGCAGGTTATAAAATTAATGCACAGAAGTCTGTTGCATTTCTAGATACCAATAACGAAGCATCAGAAAAAGAAATCAAGGAAACAGTCCCATTTACAATTGCACAAAAACCATAAGATACCTAGGAATAAACCTAACCAAAGCAGTGAAGGATCTGTACTCTGAAAACTATGGAACAGTTTGAAAGAAATTGAGGAAGACACAATGAAATGGAAAGACAGTCCATGCTCATGGATTGGAGGAACAAAAATGTTAAAATATCTATGCTACCCAAAACAATCTACACATGCAATGCAATCCCTATGAAAATACCACCAGCATTTTTTAACAGAGCTGGAACAATTCTAAAATTTGTATGGAACCAGAAAAGACCCTGAATAGTCAAAGTAATGTTGAAAAAGAAAACCAAAGCTGGAGGCATCACAATTCTGCAGTTCAAGCTGTATTACAAAGCTGCAATCATCAAGACAGTATGGTACTGGCACAAAAACAGACACATAGATCAATGGAACAGAATAGAGTCTCTACAAATGGACCCTCAAATCCATGGTCAACTAATTTTTGACAAAGCAGGAAAGAATATCCAAAGCAGAGAAAAAAAGAAAAAAGACAGTCTCTTCAACAAATGGTGTTGGGAAAACTGGCAGCAACATGCAGAAGAATGAAACTAGACCACTTTCTTACACCATACACAAAAATAAATTCAAGGTGGGTGAAAGACCTAAATGTGAGACAGGAAACCATCAAAATCCTAGAGAACACAGGCAGCAACCTCTTTGTCCTTGGCTGCAGCAACTTCTTGCTAGACACCTCTACAGAGGCAAGGGAAACAAAAGAAAAATGAATTATTGGGACTTCATTAAGATAAAAAGCTTTTGCAGAGCAAAGGAAACAATCAGCAAAACCGAAAGGCAACCTATGGAATGGGAGAAGATATTCACAAATGACATATCAGATTAAGGGCTAGTATCCAAAATCTGTAAAGAACTTATCAACTCAACACCCCCCCCCCCAAAAAATGATCCAGCCAAGAAATGGGCAGAAGATATGAATAGACATCTTTCTGAAGAAGACAAACAGATGGCTAACAGACACATGAAAAAATGCTCAACATCACTCATCATCAGGGAAACACAAATCAAAACCACAGTGAGATACTACTCACACCAGTCAGAATAGCTAAAATGAACAACCTAGGAAACAACAGATGTTGGTGGGAATGCAAACTGGTGCAGCCACTCTGGAAAATAGTTTGGAGGTTCCTCAAAAAGTTAAAATAGAACTACCCTATGATCCAGCAATTGCACTTCTAGGTATTTATCCAAAGATATAAAAATAGTGATTCAAAGGGGCACATGCATCCCAATGTTTATAGCAGCAATGTCCACAATAGCCAAAATATGGAAAGAGCCCCTATGTCCATCAACATATGAATGGATAAAGATGTGGGGTGTATATATACACACACACACACACACACACACACACAGGAATATTACTCAGCCATCAAAAAGAATGGAATCTTGCCATTTGCAATGATGTGGATGGAACTAGAGGGTATTATGCTAAGCAAAATAAGTCGATCAGAGAAAGACAAATTACCATACGATTTCACTCATATGTGCAAGTTAAGAAATAATATAGATGAACATAGGGGAAAAGAAGGAAAAATGAGATGAAAACAGAGAGGGAGTTAAACCCTAAGAGACTCTTAACTATAGGGAACAAACTGAGGGTTGCTGGAAGGGAGATGGGTGGGGGGATGGGTAATTGGGTGATGGGCATTAAGGAGGGCACTTGATATAATGAGCACTGGGTGTTCTATGCAACTGATGAATCACTAAATTCTACCCCTGAAACTAATAATATAGTACATGTCAACTAAATTGAATTTAAATAAATCAATAAACAATATATATATATAGCATATATATATATATGCTATAGAATTACATATATATTCATATAGAATGATGTGTGTATACACACACACACACACATATATATATATATATTCATCCTAACCCTAAATAAAAGGAACCATCCACCCTTGCTCAGGGAGTCATGGCTTTGGAAGCCATTCCTGGTGATCTCCTTATTTGCTGCAAATAAAGTTTTTTTGCGTGTGACAATGCAACCTGGTGCAGTTTCTGACTCACTGAGGAGCGAACCCATGTTTGTTTAGTTACAACAGCTCTGATCTTTCCATCCAAAAGTACTGGAATTTTCAAGAGCTGCTTATTTGTCGCATGAGTGCAATTGGCATAAGGTCTATAGGAGATATATTGAGAAGGGGAGTTCCCCGTGCTCATTTTTAATACATGACATTTATCTCCACCATCATGATGGAAAAACAGGGTTAGCAAATTAACCCTCTGCTTCTGCAGCTGCTGACCCTTGGTAAAGAATGTTAGAACAGACGTAAGCTAGCCCTGGAGACTTGGACTAAAGCCAATAGCAATAAATACAGCTTGCTTTGTGGCTGTCACCCTGTCTTAAGGACTGAATGGTCAAGGGAAGACACTATTTCACATTGCCATGCAGTGTCTTGTCTCCCGTTCTGCTGAGCTGAAGTTGGCAGTGCATCTGCACAGGAATAATCAAGCCCTTCAGTACATACAGTGTATGGTAATTGGGCACTGCATCTGGTTGTGGTTACGATCAGGATGATACCTTCTTAGGGCTTTCCTTAGGCAAATAAATCAATTTTGTCAAATCTGAAAGGCAAGCATCTTTATCTGGTTCCTGTCATCCCGGACATCATATATATCCATAAAATCATGTTCCAGGGTATTATGAAAATTACTCCAAGGCATTTAAAAAACTGGTTCACACTATTCTGGGATCTCTGCACTCTGTTATTTCAGTTCCTGACTAAAATGCAAATGGTATATAATAGCAACACTGTACTCAAAGAAAGGAGACTTTTCTTCAAGCAGTAGGTAAAGGAAGGCAATTTAAAGGAAGGCAATTTAAATGACAATCCTTTTAACTTTTCCTCACCTTTGCCCATGCAACTTTGTCCTTGTTCATCTAAATTCTAACAGAATGGAGCTAATGTAAAAGGAACTCTGAAATAAATGACAAATGTGAATGACTGGGACAGATGAAAGATGTCTTTGAGAGTTATTTGGACTAAAAATAACTTTCGTAATTCTTACAGCTTTCCTAGGAAGCAATGAAAAACTATGCAGGGTACACTGTATTCACAACAAGAATAGACCTTTGCTTTTGAAAAGGACGGTCTTAAAGTACTGTGAATTGGGAAAATGTTCAAAGTGATACCATTTAACAAAGACCATGGTTGGATCCCAGAGAATGTTTCATTGTTCAATTCAATGAATTTAATTCAAAATAATTGCTAAACCCATATAGATGTTGTGGGAAAGAGGAAAAATCCATCCAGAAAAGTACCTCTTTAAAAAATATTAATTTTAGATTTACATTCCTTAGAAGTCCATCTTAAATATGTGGTACAACCATGTGTCATACAGATGTAAAGCAATGTTTCTCAACTAACATTTAAAAATGTTTTCAGGGTTTTAAATAAGTGGCAGCTATAAAAAATTTTTTGCTGGGTACACACAAACAAAACTGTAAGTAGGAAATTTTTTTCTATTCACCCAGCTGACCATCACTCAGATGTAATGGGCTTGAAAATTCAAGTGGAACTCAATAGCACCATGTTCTAGAATGTACAGGATCCCCAGGGAGGGCTCTCTGAGGAGGAGTAGATCTCACCAGATTTAGAAATCATTTTCACTCACAAGGTAGTGAAATAAAGAAGGATGTTTTATAACTATATTTGTGGAAATTCCAAATGACAATGGGTATTAATCCTCTAAGCAACAAACCAATGTGAAAGGAGCCCAAAGTGAATATGTCAAAGGTAGGTTTAAGGAAACCAGATATTATTTTTAATTATCAGCATTTTAAAATATATTATGTTGTTCTTTTACAACAGGCCAGAATTAATGAAGTCAGCTTCTCTGCTCCACATGATAACACCCAAACATGAGTTGAGGAACAATTATTTTCATACTCATATGTAATATAAACCCTTTAGTAAATAAAGGTTGTACAGTTTGAATATGGAAATGAGAAAGCATAATTTTTTCATATTCAATAAAAAGGGAAATAACATTGAAGGGGCAAAAATGTACAGTTTTCTGTTATTTCAGATAAGTAGAACATAAAAAAAACAAAAAACAAATTTAGACTCCCCTATAGAATGTAACATGCTAAACATTTATTAAATAACTCTAACATGACACCACAAATATTATCCTGTATAAGGTTCAAAACAACCTATGAACCAATTTTTGTCACACTTTCATTCTTTTAGCAGATTAGGAAACTAGTTCAGAGGGACCACAAAGCTAATAAATGGCAAACCTAGTCAGATGACTAGAGATAAAAAGTGTCAATTATTCATGCCTGTTGTCTGTATGACATTGATTGGTTAGGGCACTAAGAAGCATAGAGGAATTAGGGGTGCTTGGGTGGCTCAGTCAGTGAAGCTACCAACTCTTGATTTCAATTCAGGTCTTGATCTCAGGGTCATGAGTTCAAGCCCCATGTTGGGCTACATACTTAGGATGTGGAACCTACCTTAAAAAAAAAAAAAAAAGGCAGGGACGCCTGGGTGGCTCAGTCGTTAAGTGTCTGCCTTCAGCTCAGGTCATGATCTCAGGGTCCTGGGATCGAGCCCCGCATTGGGCTCCCTGCTCCATGGGAGGCCTGCTTCTCCCTCTCCCACTCCCTCTGCTTGTATTCCCTCTCTCGCTGTGTCTCTCTGTCAAATAAATAAAATCTTTAAAAAATAAAATAAAATAAAATAAAATAAAATAAAATAAAATAAAATAAAAATAAAATAAATTTAAAAAGGCATAGAGGAATTAGTCCAGCTATTGTAGACTTAACAGGCTCTTCTACAAAGTAAATGCTATGAAGTTCTGCAATGGGAGTAAATATGGAGCCCACTGAAAGCAACAAAGGAATAGTCCTCATTTCTCTCTCAGTGAAGAGATGGGGGGACAGGAAGCAAAAGGTGATAGGGGAGGTAAGTTCTAATGATGAGAAATTCACTCTTCAGGCCTGAGTAGCCTGGCACAGGGAAGGAGGAGATGAGTGGAACCAATGAGTGGAAGCATCACAGTAAGAAGCAGCTTGGCATCACTGGAAATGCTTGTGGTGCACTACGGCTGTTTACATGGAGGGCAGAAGAGGCAGAGCTACAGATGGCAGAGGAAGGTGAGAAATGATGCATCTAGAAAAGATGAGAAAAAATCATGAAAAGCTTTTTGTCCTTTGCTAAGAATTTTAGTTTAACTTTTTTTCTTTGCCATTGAAAAACGTGAAAAAAATGTAAGCATGTTTTGAAATTACATTCTAGCATCTCATTCTGCTTAGGAGAGAGAGAGGGTGATGAGAAACAAGTCAAGAGGGAGAAGGAACAATGGAAGGATAGTCCGCTATGCAGACTGGACAAGATGATGGCCCTGGGCAGCAGCTTGGCTTGCTTTTTCATATTTCATACACTATTGCATGTAAATTTACAAAGGTGTTACATAAAGCAGTTTAGCAATATGTAGCTAGAGTGATAAAATTGTTCCTACTGAGGAAAACAACTTGTATTACTTTTAAGAGAAAAATCATTAACATATTCAATAGATCAGAGCATCTTTACACTTAGTAAGAATAGAATAATGGGCACAGAAAAATTCACAAGAGAACTTCAAGTGAGAAATGTCCTTAACAACTAATAATTTAAGGCCTGGATTTAAAACATTAGATCTACCATTAAAAAAAATCCATAGTTGGCAAGACAAAGTGACATCTCCAAATACTTTTGGTGAGATTTTAAGTTGATTCAAATACTCTGGAAATAAATTGGATAATAGCTACAAGGAAAAGTTTAAAATTTTCACATTCTTTAATTCAGTAAACTTCTGGGAAATTATTCAAATAAATAACAAGCAGCCTACTATAATGGTTAAGAGCATGAATGCTGGAGCACTGGATTGCTAGAGTTTAAATCTAACTGCTGTATGACCTTAGGGAAGTTACTTAATATCTTTGTTACTTAGTTTCTTCAACTGTAAAATGTGGATGATAATAGGACCTGCCTCAAAGTGTTGCTTTGAGTCTGAAGTGAGTTGATCGTTAAGCACTTAAAACATATACATAGTATTGAATGAACATTTGTTAAATAAATATATGTAGAAATGTGTGTATAAATATGTTCATCACAACATTATTATAATGCAATATAAGAAACAACCTAAACAGCTAACAGTAAAGGAATAAACTACATTATGCTTAGTAATTGTAATCATAAATGAGACAAAAAGTCCCCAAATTGGAAGTATCAGAATAGGTACTTCCATAATTAGAAACATGATAAATAGATGACAGATAGGTAGGAAGGTAGATGGTTGGATGATAAGTAGGTAGACAGATAGGAAGGAAATTTAAAAAAAAAAAGAAGAAGAAGAAGAAAAGAAAGAGGGAGGGAAGGAAAAGGGAAGGTGGGAGGGGGAAGGGAAGGAGATGTGCTATCATCATCACTATCTATCTCCAGAACTCCACTTTTCTAAACTTAAACTCTGCACACATTGAACAACTCCCCATTCCTCCTCCCAGTTCCAGGCAACCACCATTGTACTTCTCTATGTATTTAACTATTCTAGGTATCTCATATAAATAGAACCATACAGTATTTGTCCTTTTGTATTTGGTTTATTTCCTTTAGCATAACGTCTTCAAGGTTCATACTTGTTGCAACATGTATCAGAATTCCATCCCTTTTTAAGGCTGAATAATATTCCATTTTATGTATATACCTCATTTTGTTTATTCATTCAGTGTTGCTTCCACCTTTTGGTTATTGTGAATAATGCTGTTGAAAACATGAGTGTACAAATATTTGTTTGAGTTTCTGCTTTCAATTCTTTGGGCTGTATACCCAAGTGGAATTGCTGCATCATATGTTAGTTCTATTTTCAATTTTTTTTTTAAGGAACTGTCATACCTTTTTTCATAGAGCCTACAGCATTACATTTCCACTGGCAACACAGGGTTCAAATGTCTCCAAATCCTTGCCAACATATTATTTTTTGTTTCATTGTTGATGTTTTGATAATAGCCAACCTAATATGTATGAATTGGTACCTCATTATTGTTTTGATTTGCATTCCCTAATTATTAGGGATACTGAACATATTTTCATGGGCTTACTGGCCATTTTTTAATCTTCTTTGGAGAAATGTCTATTCATATCCTTTGCCCATCTTTTAATTGGGTTATTTGTTGTTTTGTTGTTCTTGAAGCTGAGTTTTAGAAGTTCTTTATATATTCTGAATATCTAAATAGACCTGTGACTTGAAAATATTTTATTCCCTTTCTGTGGGTTGCTTATTTACTCTGAACAGTATTTTTTGATGCACAAAAAAGTTTAATTTTGATAATTGATTTATCTCTTTTTTTTGTTATTCTCCATGCTTACAGTGTCATATCCAATAAATCATTGCTAAATTCAATGTCATGAAGCTTTTGCCCTAGGTTTTCTTCTACAAGTTGAATTTTTTTTTTGTTTTTATGAAACACACATTTTTAAAATTGAACTATAATGTACAATGTTATATTAGTTTCAGGTGTACACCATATTCCTTTGACAATTCTATATATTACTCAATGCTCACCACAATAAGTGTAGTCACCATTTGTCACCATACAATAATTATTGACTATATTCCCTATGCTGTACTTTTCTAAGAGTTAAATTATTTTTTAATTGGTTTATTTTTTAGAGCTCCTTTCTTTTACCTGTTGACCCAAGGAATAAAAATCCCCAAGGAATACGGTTTTTAATTTGTACTATAATATCTAGTCTCAATGATGCCAAAAAATATATTTATTCAGTCCAATAGTAATTTAAAAAACATCAAATATGTTTTTTTTTGGTGAGGAGGGTTATGTATGCAGTGGCCAAAAGATTCTGAAGAAAACAAACTGATACACTGGAATATAGTTCATTATATTTCTCATAGTTACAGGTAAGTCTTTTTGAAAATAGACGTGTTGCATTATAGCACATGAACAATATATGAACTATATCAAGTCACTATAGACTACGTAGTTGTGAGAAATAAATCCCATCTGTGAAAACAGACTATCTGGAAGTCATTCATCATATTTATTACATATTCAGTTGATGTGGACATAATGGAGCTAAATTATAGAAATGATATTAAAGAATCAAACACTTAAGTGCTTATGCATCGATTACTTAAGCTGCTAAATGAGAGACTGACTGCATTTTGGATTCAAGAGCAAAGAGAAAATTTAAAGGACGAATAAAGTTTTCGGTTTTTATAGCTTCATTCCAAAAATGTTAATAAAGTGATTCACATTATGGCTTTTAAGGTCTGGTTTCATGTGGTAATAATGGAAAAGAGAAAAAGGAATTAGGGGCCTAACATCACTATTCAGGTCAATAATTTTTGTTTTTGCTGGTTTTAATGAATATATTATCCATTTATTAAAATTATATTGGTGATATGGTGCCAAGACAATTCAACTGTAATTCAGTTCAACAACTGGATAGCCACTGGATATCAACTGATCAAAGTTTATAAGAAAATCTTACTCTTAGAAGTAAATCTTCATGATTTTGAGTTGGGCAAAGCCTTCTTAAAAACACCAAAACCACAGTGACAACAGAAAAAAATAGGAGAGGAGGAGCAAGATGGCAGAGGAGTAGGAGACCTAAATTTCATCTGGTGCCAGGAATTCAGCCAGATAGGGAACAAACCATTCTGAACACCTATGAAGTCAACAGGAGATTGAAGAAAAGAATAGCAGCAACTCTCTGAACAGAAAAGTGACCACTTTATGGAAGGTAGGACGTGTGAAGAATTGAATCCAAGGCGATATTTGGGAAGATAGACGGTGGGGGAGGGAGCCTCCAACAGCCGCTACCAGCAAGTGATAGAGCAGCAGAGCACAAAATTGGAACTTTTAGAAGTCGGCTCTGCTGAGGGACGTCGCTCCAGTGGCTAAGTGGGGGGTGGCACTGTTGCTGGGACAATGTGGTCTCAGGACCCTCGGGGTCACAGAAAGACCGGGGGTACCTGAGTGCAGCAGAGCTCCCAGGTATCGGAGCAGGGAAGCTGGCTGCAGAGCCAGAGCCGAGGAGTGGGCTCTCTGTTCAGGGTTACCATAAACCATGATCCACTGCACAGTTGGGCCACTGCTTTTCCAGCAGGGACCCAACAAGCGGCAGATCCAGGGAGACTCCCCTTCCTCCCCTGGGAGGAGCAGCGTGGGAGCACCACAGGTATCTGCTGGGTTTGGAGACTCCACATGGGGTCGTGTGCCAGAGATAGAAACACTTGGTCCCAGGCCGGATGAGCATGGAGTGTGGCTGGAGACCAGGGAGACGGGCGTGATTGACTGCTTTTCTCTGGGGGCATGCTGAGGAGTGTGGCCCTGAGTTCTCGGCTCCTCCAGGGCTGAGATTGGGAGGCTGCCATTTTCACTTTCGTCCTCCAAAGCTGTATGGAGAGCTTGCAGGGAACAAAAGCTCCCGAGAGCAAACCCAAGCAGATTATTTACCCCGGCCCCGGCAAGGGCAGGGCAATTCTGCCTCTGGCAAAGACATTTGAGAATTTCTGCAACAGGCCCCTCCCCCAGAAGATCAGCAAGAACAGCCAGCCGAGACCAAGTTTACCAATCAATGAGAATGGCAGAATGCCAGTGCTAGGGAAATACAGCACCCAGAACTCATGGCTTTTTTCCCATGATTTTTTAGTCTTTCAAAGTCAATTTTTTAAAATTTTTCTTTTTATCCTTTTTCTATTTTTTTAATTTTTCTTTTTCCCTTTTTCAACCAACATCTTATCAATCCCTTTATTAAAAAAATCTTTTTTATTTTTCATTTTTAGAGTCATATTCTATCCCTTCATAGTAGTTACCCTTATTTTTGGTATATATATAAGTTGTTTTCTCTTAAAAATTTTGGGATACAGTTTCTTCTAACAGACCAAAATATATCCTAAATCTCTAGTGTATGGCTTTGTTCTAGTCTCCTGCCTGATTACATTCTCTCCCTTTTTTTTGTTTTAAATTTCTCTTCTTTTTTCAACCAAGTTCTTATCTTATCAATTCCTTTTGTAAAATCTTTTATAATTTTCATCTTTATAGTCATATTCCATCCCTTCATATTTACCTTTATTTTTGTACATAAATTTTTCTTTCTTTAAAATTATGGAGGAATTTTCTTCTAACAGACCAAAATACACCCAAAATCTAGTGTGTGGCACTGATCTATTCACCAGCCTGATCATATTTGATCATATTCTTTTTTTGTTTTATCTTTTTCTTTTTCCTTTTTTTTCTTTTTTCCCTCTTTACCTTTCTTTTACCCCGGTTTCAGGTCTCTTCTGATTTGTTTAGTGTATATTTTTCTGGGGTCATTGTTACCCTGTTAGCATTTTATTCTCTCATTCAACTATTCTCCTCTGGACAAAGTGACAAGATGGAAAAAAAATCACCTCAAAAAAAGGAACAGGAGGCAGTACCAACTGCCAGGGACCTAATCAATACGGACATTAGTAAGATGTTGGAATGAGAGTTCAGAATGATGATTATAAAGATACGAGCTGGGCTTGAAAAATGCATGGAAGATCTTAGAGAAACCCTCACTGGAGAAATAAAAAAACCTAAAATCTAACCAAGTCAAAATCAAAAAGGCTATTAATGAGGTGCAATCAAAAATGGAGGCTCTAACTGCTAGGATAAATGAGGCAGAAGAGAGAATTAGTGAGAGAGAAGACCAAATGATGGAAAATAAAGAAGCTGAAAAAAAGAGATAAACAACTATTGGATCACGAGGGCAGAATTTGAGGGATAAGTGATACCATAAGACAAAACAGTATTAGAATAATTGGGATCCCAGAAGAAGAAGGAGAGAGAGGGGCAGAAGGTATATTGGAGCAAATTATAGCAGAGAACTTCCCTAATTTGGGGAAGGAAACAGGCATCAAAATCCAGGAAGCACAGAGAACTCCCATCAAAATCAATAAAAATAGGTCAACACACCAACATCTAATAGTAAAACTTATGAGCCTCAGAGACAAAGAGAAAATCCTGAAAGCAAATCAGGACAAGAGATCTGTAACCTACAATGGTAGAAACATTAGATTGGCAACACACCTATCCACAGAGACCTGGCAGGCCAGAAAGGACTGACATGATATATTCAGAGCACTAAACGAGAAAAATATGCAGCCAAGAATACTATATCCAGCTAGGCTATCATTGAAAATAGAAGGAGAGATAAGAAGCTTCCAGTACAAACAAAAACTAAAGGAATTTGCAAACACAAAACCAGCCCTACAGGAAATATTGAAAGGGGTCCTCTAAGCAAAGAGAGAGCCTAAAAGTAACATAGACCAGAAAGGAACAGAGACAATATACAGTAACAGCCACCTTACAGGCAATACAATGGCACTAAATTCATATCTTTCAATACTTACCCTGAATGTAAATGGGCTAAATGCCCCAATCAAAAGACACAGGCTATCAGATTGGATAAAAAAACAAGACCCATCAATATGCTGCCTGCAAGAGACTCATTTTAAACCCAAAGACACCCCCAGATTGAAAGTGAAGGGGTGGAAAACACATTGACAACAATACAATAATAGTGGGGGACTTTAACACCCCCCTCACTGAAATGGACAGATCGTCTAAGCAAAAGATCAACAAGGAAATAAAGACTTTAAATGACACACTGGACCAAATGGACTTCACAGATATATTCAGAACATTCCATCCCAAAGCAACAGAATACACATTCTTCTCTAGTGCCCGTGGAACATTCTCCAGAATAGATCACATCCAGGGTCACAAATCAGGTCTCAACCAGTACCAAAAAAAAGGGATCATTCCCTGCATATTATCAGACCACTATACCTTGAAACTAGAACTCAATCACAAGAGGAAAGTTGGAAAGAACTCAAATATATGGAGGCTAAAGAGCATCCTACTAAAGAATGAATGGGTCAACCAGGAAATTAAAGAATTAAAAAAATTCATGGAAACCAATGAAAATGAAAACACAACTATTCAAAATCTTTGGGATGCAGCAAAGGCAGTCCTAAGGGGAAAGTATATAGCAATACAAGCCTTCTCTAAAGAAACAAGAACAGTCTCAAATACACAATCTAACCCTACACCTAAAGGAGCTGGAGAAAGAACATCAAATAAAGCCTAAACCCAGCAGGAGAAGAGAAATAATAAAGATCAGAGCAGAAATCAATGAAATAGAAACCAAAAGAACAGTAGAACAGATCAATGAAACTAGGAGCTGGTTCTTTGAAATAATTAACAAGATTGATAAGCCCCTGGCCAGATTTATCAAAAAGAAAATAGAAATGACCCAAATAAATAAAATCACGAATGAAAGAGGAGGGATCACAACCAACACCAAAGAAATATAAACAATTTTAAGAACATATTATGAGCAACTCTATGCCAGCAAATTGGATAATCTGGAAGAAATGGATGCATTCCTAGAGATGTATCAACTACCCAAACTGAACCAGGAAGAAATAGAAAACCTGAACAGACCTATAACCACTAAGGAAATTGAAGCAGTCATCAAAAATCTCCCAACAAACAAAAGCCCAGGGCCAGATGGCTTCTCAGGGGAATTCTTCCAAACATTTAAAGAAAAATTAATACCTATTCTTCTGAAACTGTTCCAAAAAATTGAAATGGAAGAAAAACTTTTAACTCAATTTATGAGGCCAGCATTACCTTGATCCCAATAAGTCAATCAGAATAAGACATGTATCATATGATCTCACTGATATGAGGAATTCTTAATCTCAGGAAACAAACTGAGGGTTGCTGGAGTGGTGGGGGGTGTGAGGGATGGGGTGGCTGGATGATAGACATGGGGGAGGATATGTGCTATGGTGAGCCTGTGATTTGTGTAAGACTGTTGAATCCCAGACCTGTACCTCTGAAACAAATAATACATTATATGTTTAAAAAAAAAAAAAAGAAGATGATAGTAGAGAAGGGAAAAATGAAGGGGGTTGAAATCGGAGGGAGAGATGAACCATGAGAGACTATGGACTCTGTGAAACAAACTGAGGATTCTAGAGGGTAGGGAGTGGGAGGATGGGTTAGCCTGGTGATGGGTATTAAACAGGGCACGTATTGCATGGAAAAAAAAAAATAGAGAAATTGGACGTCATCAAAATTAGAAACTTTTGTGCTTCAAAGGACACCATCAGGAAAGTAAAAATACAAGATGCAAAATGAGAGAAAATATTTGCAAATCATGTATCTGATAAGTGACTTGTATTCAGAACATGTAAAGAACTTGTACATCACAATAATAAAAAGTCAAATAACCCAATTTAAAAAGTGGGCAAAAAATCTAAAGAAACATTTCTCCAGTGAAGATATGCAAATGTGTAATAAACCCCTGAAAAGATATACAACATCATAAGCCATCAGGGAAATACAAATCAAAACCACATTGAGATACCACTTTATACTTACTATGATGTTTGAATCAAAAAGTTTTATACACAAAAGTTTTAGTGAAGATGTAAAGAAACTGGAACCCTCATATCTTGCTGGTGGGAATATAAAATGTAAAACAATTTTTTGCCACAAAAAAAGTTTAGTGGTTCTTCCAATGAGTTAAACATAGAGTTACTGTATGACTAATCAATTCCATTTTTAGTTATCTACTCAAGAAATAAGAACATAGGTTCACAAAAAAAAAAATGTGTACATGAACATTTATAGTACCATTATGCATAGCAGCCAAGAGGTGGAAACAACCCAAATATCCATCAGTTGATGAATGGATAAACAAAATGTAGTATACCTATACACTGGAATATTACTCAGCCACTGAAAGGAACAAATCACTGATGCAAGCTATAACATTGATAGACCCTGAAAATATTATTCTGAGTGAGGAGAGGAGTTAAGACAGCAGAGGATTAGGGGGACCCTACGTTTGGCTCCTCCCTCAAACACAGATAGATAAATATCAAATCATTCTCAATACCCAAGAAATTGATCTAAGGACTGATAGAACAGACTGAATAATTAGAGGTAGAAAAATGGTCACATCATGGAAGGTAGGAGCTCCAGGGAGTTGATTTGAGGGACAGAAGAAATGTGGGTGATGAGGGGAAGGAGCCCTGATCACAGAGAGAGGAGTAAGAGAGAAAGAGTGAAAGCAGTGTTCAGGGGATTGCACAAGAAAAACTCCTTCCCAAAGCCATTGACTTCCCAAAGCCATTCTCTCAAAGAAGTATAAAATTGATAAACCCCTAGCCAGACTTACCAAAAAGAAAAGATAAAGGACCCAAATAGATAAAATCATGAATGAAAGAGGAGAGATAACAAACAATACCACAGAAATACAAACAATTAGAATATTATGAAAAACTATATGCCAATAAAGTGGGCAATCTGGAAGAAATGGACAAATTCCTAGAAACATATAAACTACCAAGACTGAAACAGGAAAAAGTAGAAAATCTGAACAGACCCGTAACCAGCACAGAAATTGAATCAGGGGGTGCCTGGGTGGCTCAGTCGTTAAGCGTCTGCCTTCGGCTCAGGTCATGATCCCAGGGTTCTGGGATCGAGCCCCGCATCGGGCTCCCTGCTCCCTCTCCCTCTTCCTCTCCCTCTCCCCCTGCTTGTGATCCTGCTCTCACTGTGTCTCTCTCTGTCAAATAAATAAATTAAAAAAAAAAAAGAAATTGAATCAGTAATCAAAAAACCTTCCAACAAACAAATTCCAGGGCCAGATGGCTTACCAGGGGAATTTTACTAGACATTTAAAGAAGATTTAATACCTATCCTTCCCAAACTGTTCCAAAAAATAGAAATGGAAGGAAAACTTCCAAACTCATTCTACACTGTCAGCATTACCTTGATTCCAAAACCAGAAAAAGACCCCACTAAAAAGGAGAATTATAGGCCAATATCCCTGATGAACATGGATGCAAATTCTCAGCAAGACACTAGCAAACTGAGTCCAACAGTACATTAAGAGGATTATTCACCATGATCAAGTGGGATTTATTCCTGGGCTGCAGGGGTGGTTCAATATTTGCAAACCAATCAATGTGATACACTACATTAATAAAAGAACCGATAAGAACCATATGATCCTCTCGATACATGAAGAAAAAGCATTTCACAAAATACAGCATCGAGTCTTGATAAAAACCATCAACAAAGTAGGGAGAGAGGGAACATACCTCAACATCATAAAGGCCATAAATGAAAGACTCACAGCTAATAACATCCCCATGGGGAAAAACTGAGAGCTTTTCTTCAGTGGTCAGGAACAAGACAGGGATGTCCACTCTCACCATTACTATTTAATACAGTACTGGATGTCTTAGCTTCAGCAATCAAACAAGGAAAAGAAATAAATGGCATCCAAATTGGCAAGGAAGAAGTCAAACTTTCACTCTTTGCAGATGACATGATACGCCATGTAGAAAACCCAAAAGATTCCACCTAAAAATTGCTAGAACTAATACATGAATTCAGCAAAGTTGCAGGATATAAAATCAACAAATCTGTTGCATTTCTATAGACCAGGGATGAAGCAGCAGAAAAAGAAATCAAGGAATCAATCCCATTTACAATTATACCAAAACCCATAAGATACCTAGAAATAAATCTAATCAAAAAACTATAGAAACTGATGAAATAAATTGAAGAGGACACAAGGAAATGGAAAAACATTCCATACTCACAGATTGGAAGAACAAACTTTGGTAAAATTTCTATACTACCCAAAGCAATCTACACATTTAAAGCAATCTTTATCAAAATACCACCAGCATTCTTCACAGAGCAAGAGCAAATAATCCTAAAATTTCTGTGCAACCACAAAAGACCTCAAATAGCCAAAGCAATCCTGAAAAAGAAAAACAAAGCTAGAGGCATCATGATTCCAGACTTCAAGCCATATTACGAAGCTGTAGTCATCAGGATAGTATGCTACTGGCACAAAAACAAATACATAAAGTAATGGAACAGAACAGAGAACCCAGAAATGGACCCTCAACTCCATGGTCAACTAATCTTTGACAAAGCAGGAAAGAATATCTTTCTATCCAGGATAGAAAAAAAAAAGTCTCTTCAACAAATGGTGTTGGGAAAACTGGCAGCAACATGCAGAAGAATGAAACTAGATCACTTTCTTACACCATACACAAAATAAATTCAAGTGGGATGAAAGACCTAAATGTAAGACAGGAAACCATCAAAATGCTAGAGAAGAACACAGGTAGTAAGCTCTTTGACCTTGGCCATAACAACTTCTTTTATAAGACATGTCACTGGAGGTAAGGAAAGCAAAAGCAAAAATTAACTATTGGGACTTCATCAAGATAAAAGCTTCTGCACAGTGAAGAAAACAACAAAACTAGAAGGCAGCCTATGGAATGGGAGAAGCTATTTGCAAATGCCATATCTGATAAAGGGCTATTATCCAAAATCTGTAAAGAACTTATCAAATTCAACAGCTAAAAAACAAATAATCCAGTCAAGAAATGGGCAGAAGACATGAACAGACATTTCTCCAAAGAAGACATACAAATGACTAACAGACACATGAAAAAATGCTCAACATCACTCATCATCAGGGAAATACAAATCAAAACAACGAGATACCACCTCACAGCCATCATAATGGCTAAAATGAACAACACAGGAAATAAGAAATGTTGGTGAGGATGTGGAAAAAGGGGAACCCTCTTACACTGTTGGTGGGAATGCAAACTGGTGCAGCCACTCTGGAAAACCGTATGGAAGTTCCTAAAAAAGTTAAAATAGAACTACCCTATGATCCAGCAATTGCACTTCTAGGTATTTATCCAAAGGATATATAAATAGTGATTTGAAGGGGTACAGTCAAATGTTTATAGCAGCATTATCAACAATAGCCAAACTACACAAAAAGCCCAAATGTCCATCGACTGGTTAATGGATAAAGAGGTGCATATGTGTGTGTGTGTGTGTGTGTGTGTGTATGGACATACACATACACACAATGGAATACTACTCAGCCATCAAAATGAATAAAATCTTACCATTTGCAATGATGTGGATGGAGCTAGAGGGTATTATGCTAAGTGAAATAAGTCAGAGAAAGACAAATACTGTATCATTTCACTCATATGTGGAATTTAAGAAACAAAACATAGGAACATATGAGAAGGAAAAAAAGAAAGGGAGGGAATCAAACCATAAGAGACTCTTAATGATAGAGAACAAATGGAGGGTTGACGGAGGGAGGTGGTTGGGGGATGGGTTAAATGGGTGATGGGCATTAAGGAGGGCACTTGTTGGGATGAGTACTAGGTATTATATGTAAGTGATGTAAGTGAGGAATCACTAAATTCTACTCCTGAAACCAAATATTACACTATGTGTTAACTAAATAGAATTTAAATAAAAATTTGAAAAGGAAAAGAAAGCATTATGCTGAATGAAAGAAGTCAGACAGAAAAGACCTGTATGTACGATTATGTTTATATGAGATGCCCAGAATTGGCAAATCTCTATGTATTTTATATTTTAATGATTTTCCAGGGCTGGAATAGGGACAATGTAAGGGTAAAAGAGAGTGACTGTTAGTTTGTTTTTGTTTTGTTTTGATGAAAATGTTCTAAAATTAGATTGTGTTAATGGTTACACAACTGTAAATATATTTTAAAAAACAATGAATTGTATACTTTAAGTGGGTTAATTGTATGCAATGTAGATTATATCTCAATAGAATTGGTAAGTACATATTGGTACTAGAAATTTTATTTGGGAATCTCTCTGAAATTTGGAGTAGAGAAGATGAAATTAGGTGTTGAAGTTTACAACTTAGGGAAAAGTCATACAATCTCAATGGTTCTTATTATATCATTGAGTTTGACAAATAATTAGCAGGTTGTTCCTCTTCCAGGCTTTAATTTATTCATTTATGCCTGGTTACTGCTCTATCTCACTGGAGATACAAACATGAAAAAGAACATGCTTGTTCTCAGGTTTACCTAATAATGGAAGAAGCAAGAATTACATAAAGTATGATAGAAATATGGACTCAGTGCAACAGAAGCCCAGTGTAGAGGACTTAATTGTCCCCATGTATAGCTGGGAGTTGAGCATAAAGACAAAGGAGATTAAGAGGAACTTCCTTGAAGGCTGAACTGAAGTTTATCAAGTGGTCAAGAGAAGACATACACAAAACAGTAAAGATGATGCAGGAGAGGGAAGAGTCAAGGATGATTTTTCTTCCTTTAATTCTTCTGGACTTCATGGCTGTTGATCTCAGATTGATTCTTAGGAAGGACAAAGTGGTATAGTTAACTATAGGTAATGAGTTTACTAACCATGTTAACGAAGCCACTGGTCAGAAAATGGAAGGTTTTTGTCTTCTGCTTTACCTTTACTGACAAGATTTGTCTTCCACTGAAATATCACAATAATTGTTTTCTAGATTCCCTAAGTTTTATGAAAAGTACCCTTAACACAGAAGAGAAATCTGAGTTGGAATCTCTTCCCTATCACTTACTACCTATATGCTTAGTGTTAATCCTTAGCTCTCTGTAAACTGCATCACAATGACAATAACTGATGTGGTTCTGTAAAGATGAAAGGAGATAAACATACAAAGTACTTTCTATACAGTAGAATTTTAATACATGGTAGCTAGTATCATTGTATATTTTATTATTTTCTTATATTGAATATATAAAAATATATTTTAATTTCTACAGAATATTTTAATCTCATAGCTTTTTATTTTAGTGAGCAGGACCTAGATGGTTCAATGAATCTATGGTTTGATGACAAATATATTCTAGGCATAAAGAGACAAAATCAGTCCTCTGTTACAATAAAAACGCCAGAGTTCAGATGCACAGGGACAAAAAGCTAAGGAAATGAAAACCAAATGGGCAAGAGAATCAGGCCATGTATAAATAAGAAAGGACAAGGCAAAGGCTGCTTATGCAACAGGCAGATAAGCTAGTAAAGGTGGAGAGCTGGCTGGACTCTGAGGTCAAGCTCAGCACACAGGTTGTCAGTCAGAAGTTAGGAGCCTGGAAATTAGCAGGGACTAAAATATATTAGCTGGTATTTGTTTCTTAAGACAGAATAAGCACATATTTTGGGGGTCTGATCTCCAGCAAAGAAGGTGAAGTATTCTCATTACCTTCCTATAGTGCTTAGGCTTAGCAGACAGACTCTGTCTGATTTGCAAAAATAGAAGGATTTCTGTTGTACAAATGAGAGAACATGTATCTGTATACATCTGTATACTGTATATATTCATATGCATATATATTATACATGCTATATGACATTTCCATCATGTACATTGCAAATTTCTTTCAGCGTTAAATAACTTAAGTGCCATTTCTTTCCATGTGTGGCTGCTTTTCCTGAGACCACTCCTACATGTTTCTCTCTGTAGCATCAGTGGAAAGCCAGTTTCTTTCATGGTTCTTGCATGTTGGGTTTTAATGAATGCTGAAATATCTACACTGAAAAATGGAGAATAGAAAAAGGGCAGTTCCTCTTTGGGCTTTCATCAAGCTTTGAATGGCTTTTCAAAAAGCTATTCCATGGAAGCAGGTAAAATGCTTTAAAAAACATCTAGATGTGCAAAGTAGAAGGCACCATTATTATTCCTTGTACAAGACCCTGCCTATCCAAACAATGATCTCCATTCACAGATCCTCCTTTGTCTAGCAGCTTTCTTTCTAAAATAAATAAAATGGTAGTTCAATGTCCCTCTACTGAATAAATGTTATTATGCCCTCACAGTATGATTCTTCCAGACCTACTTTTAAATTTGCTTCTGAAAAGAAAATTCACTAATCACTTGGGTTATTATTATCATAATTAATAAGCATTTGGTATGCCATTTTAAAAAGGAACAGAGTATAGGTCCACTGAGTAAGGATTCCACTGAACTTAATACCAGAGATTGTAACTTATTCATTGTTGCTGCCCAGTGAATTAAGACTAATAATTACAGGACTGGTTATTAGATACCAGGGAGAAATATTATGTTAAAAGTAATAAAGAAGTTTGGGTATACTCATTTTAAGTCCATTTTTTCTTTCCTGTGCAATCATTTACTGTAATTCTTTTTATAAACATGTTTAATAAGGATTATTTTTTTAAATATTTGCATCAGTCTGTTTCATTATAGTCATACGCAATATAGTTTCACATGTGTCTCTGACACTAATCACACTAAGGACTTATTTTAGTCTCATGGCCAAAACAAGTCAGCATCTGGGACAACAAAAGCTTCTATCTTCCAAGTGAGAGACTTGCTATGTGAACTTCTAGCATTACTGGATTCTATTCTTTAGTTGTACTACTTGTTTAATTACCATTTTCAAAACATGTAACTGGATTAAATCTCAAAAATAGTATCTATTTAATGCTTGTTTGATACGGATACTTTGGAGAATACAGAAGAAACATCCATTTTCAAGGAGCATACATACATTCTTCATGGGGTGAAAATGTAGATCTAAATCTTTATTCATAAATACTGCCCATCATTAAAAACTCTCTGCTATTTGATAGTAGAAAAATACCTTCAGGAAAAAAAACGAGAGGACAAAGCCCATTTGTCCTTAAACTAAGTGATTTCAGGTACAGTGTATTAGATACTAATTCCTCTTCCTGTCAGCTGATATTTCTTGTTACTTTTAACCCTTCCCTGACTATGAGGTGAAAAGTCCATAAGCTAAAACTGTTCACTTCCTTTAAAGCCTAGGAACTCCTTCCAAGGGCAAGACTATAGTATCTGTTATTCAACTTACATGGTTTGATGAATTTCCCAAATACTTCAATACTTTAATTAATCAAGAACTACTCTATGTGATATTATTCTCCCCACTTAATAGATGAGGTAAATGAGTCTTAGAGCTGCAAAGTGACTTGTCCAAGACCACAGTGCCAGTGAGTAATATACAAAAGATCATGGGCACAAGAGTGTCCAATTCTTCCTCTGAACAACTCTATGGCCTGTAATCGTAAATGCCTCATTTTTCCCCTTTAAGAATCTGTACATATAATATAATGTACTAAAATTTAAAGAAATCAAGTGTCTCATATATTCAGTATGTCACTCACATGTTTGGTAGTTGGTATAGAAAGAAATCCCTTTTCACTAAAGTGGCTGGTATTGGGTTTATACAGGAGATTCCATACAACTGGGAGAATTTGGTATTGAGAAAGGAAGGAGTTACCTATTTTCTTACCAAAGATTTCTGTTTATCATCATTAACTATCAAGTTTGAGTTCTTAATTAAAAGTTTGTACAAGGAGCGCCTGGGTGGCTCAGTCATTAAGCATCTGCCTTTGGCTCAGGTCATGATCCCAGGGTCCTGGGATCGAGCCCCACATCGGGCTCCCTGCTCCATGGGGAGCCTGCTTCTCCCTCTCCCACTCCTGCTGCTTGTGTTCCCTCTCTTGCTGTGTCTCTGTCAAATAAATAAATAAAATCTTAAAAATAAAAAGTTTGTACAAAAAAATCCTCCACAATAGAAAAATTATGAAAGCAACTGTAGAGTAAGAAAGCATATCTTCCATTAAATAAAAGCAATTAGCATAATGTTTATATTTAATTAAAATATATTGTTAGTCTTCCCCTATGGGTAAATTTGTGTATCTCAGTTAAAAAAAAAAAAACAATGTACATGTTAGTTCACAAATGTATATTATATAAAGCAGATTTTGTTGTCATGAATACATTCTTCCTATACTTATCATGAGAATTCCTTTGAGAAAAGTACTAATGTAAAGTTCTACCTTTACATAATTTGAGCTTAAATTTTTTCAATATAATCCAAAGTACATTGCTAATTTTTTTAAAAGATCACATTTCCATTATCAATGTAACTTTTCTTAGTGTTTTCAAAAATTATGCCAGATTTACTAACAGATATTACATATAAGATGCTGAAAAGTACCATCAGATTATATACAATGTATAATTTCATTTAGAAAGATGTTTTTAAACAGCATTTGCTGACATTTTTCTCCATGAGCCAAGAAGTGGGTCTTTTACTTAACTCATTCCTAAAATAAAAGACCAGGAAGGTCTTCAATCTGTAATGTTAAAGAGTATAGCAAGTGAGACTTCTGGAATGATGAAATGAAGATCTCAGTGAATCCACTCCTCCCCTGACAAAAGCAACATGAATAATGGAAATATTATCAATGCCAATAACTTCAGAAACCTAAGAATAGTCTGTTGATGGGAATGCAAGCTGGTGCAGCCACTCTGGAAAACAGTATGGAGGTTCCTCAAAAAGTTGAAAATAGAGCTACCCTATGACCCAGCAATTACCCTACTGGGTATTTACCCTAAAGATACAAATGTAGTGATCTGAAGGGGTACATGCACCCCAATGTTTATAGCAGCAATGTCCACAATAGCCAAACTGTGGAAAGAGCCAAGATGTCCATCAACAGATGAATGGATAAAGAAGATGTGGTGTATATATATACAATGGAATATTATGCAGCCATCAAAACCCCCGAAATCTTGCCATTTGCAATGACGTGGATGGAACTAGAGGGTATTATGCTAAGCTAAGTAAGTCAGTCAGAGAAAGACATGTATCATATGATCTTACTGATATGAGGAATTATTCTCAGGAAACAAACTGAGGGTTGCTGGAGTGGTGGGGGGTGGGAGGCATGGGGTGGCTGGGTGATAGACATTGGGGAGGGTATGTGCTATGGCGAGTGCTGTGAATTATATGACTGTTGAATCACAGACCTGTACCTCTGAAACAAATAATACATTATATGTTAAAAGAAAAAAGAAGATAGTAGGAAGGGAAAAATGAAGGGCGAGACATTGGAGGGGGAGATGAACCATGAGAGATTATGGACTCTGAGAAACAAACTGAGGATTCTAGAAGGGAGGGGAGTGGGGGGATGGGTTAGCCTAGTGATGGGTATTAAAGAGGGCACATACTGAATGGAGCACTGGGTGTTATATGCAAACAATGAATCATGGAACACTACATCAGAAACTAATGATGTAATGTATGGTGATTAACATAACATAATAAAATAAAATTAAAAAAAAGAATAGTCAAAAGCACAGAACAAGCTAAAAAATGCCTATTTAAGAAAGACTACTGAATTTGGTAAGAACAGTTGGGTCTGTGGCTAACTTGGGCTATGGTTACTTCCATGTCCCCTCCCTAGATCCATGAAGGAGTAACCATGGAAAGCCAACTGCCTCATAACCAACAAAAGAGACTGATCTGTTTGGACAGTTGTTAGAAGTCCCATTCCTAGAGCACAGTCAATATACTAGCCACACTTGCAGCCCCCTAAAAAATCTCTGGTCATTCTGGGCATTGGTCATTTTTTGATCTGACTCAGAGCTTGGCTCTACAGAAAAAACTCTAGGCCCAAGGAATTATCAAAATCAATAGCAACCTACAGGAATTCTTGACATCACAGCTGCCTAAGTCTGTTTTCAGCTGGGGCAAACAAGAGACTGGCTAAAAACTTAAAAGAAACTAGTTCACCATAGAGTATTTTGAAAATTTCTGACATGTTCATCAATATCTAGAAGGCTATGCATATTCACAGGGTTCTTGGCAAGTCCAGAAAGAACTGGGAAAAGAGTGGGCCCCAGTTACCACTTCTGGCTGATCATGAGGCCCTATGCAAACAGGAAGTAAAAGTTAAGGCTGACCTGTAGAATGTCTGAAATGTGACAGTATCCTTGGCAAAGCACTGAAGACTTACTGGATCACAATATTTAAGAAAATGTTCTGGGGCACCTGGGTGGCTCAGTCAGTTAAGCATCTGACTCTTGGCTTCAGCTCAGGTCATGATCTCAGGGTTGTGGGATCGAACACCACATCAGGCTCCACTCTCAGTTCAGAGTTTGCTTGAGATTCTTGCCCCTTCCCTCTCCCTCTCCCCCTTGTGTACTCTCTTTCTCTCTCAAATAAATAAATAAAATCTTTTTAATAAAGTATATTTAAGGAAATGTTCTAACTAATCATTGGTGAACCATTAAGCAATAATGATCCAGGAGCAATCTCTAGGAATCCAGGCTTAAAAGGAAAAAGAAGAATAAAAATAAAAAGAAGAAAACAAAGAACAAAAAAAAAGCTCAGTGGCTACACACTGAAAGGAATACATATGCTAGGAGCAACCAAAAAAACACTGGAGGAGAGAAATTTGATTCCAAAGTTGCTACAATATATTATGTAATATTTTCATTTTTGACAAAGATACAAGAAACAATGGCATACACAGAGGGGAAAAGAGTCAACTAAAAATGCCTCTGAGGGGTCCAGATGTTGGACTTAGTGGGCTTTAAATTGGGTATTGTAAATATGTTAAAAAAACCTAAAAGAAATATTCAGAAATAATTAAACCATGAAAAGAACTGCCCTGCCAAATAAATAATATTAATAAAGACATAGAAATTAAAAAAATAACCACATAGAAATTCTGGAGTTGAAAAGTAAAGTAACAGAAGTGAAAAGTTCACAAGATAGACTCAACAATAGATTTGAGATGACAGAAGAAAAAAATGAGCAAACCTGAAGATAGAGCCATAGTGATTATTCAGTTTAAGGAAAAGATGAAGAAGAAGGAGGAGGAGGAAGAGAAAGAAGGGAAGGAAAGGGAGGGAGGAAGGGGAGGAGGGGGAGAAGAAGAAGGAGATGACAACGACAGAAAAGAGTATCAAAGGGCTGCAGGATACCAGCAAGTATACCAAAATATGCATAATGTCAGTCCCAGAAAGAAGAGAAGGAAGAAAAAGCAGAAAATGTATTTGAATAAATCATAAATAATTGTAAAAATTGTCCAAATTTTCCTAAAATCATTAATCTACACCTCCAAGTAGCCCAACAAACTCCAAGGATATAAACTCAAAAAGATCCACCCAGATACATCATAATCAAACTGTTGAAAGTCAAAGAAAAAAAAAAACTTTTAAAAGCAACAAGAGCAAAATGATCAACTACCAAAGATCCTCAATAAAATAGCAGACTTCTCATCAGAAACAATAGTGGTTAGAAGATAGCAAGATGACAGATTCAAAGAGATGAATAAAAATACTGTCAATCAGGAATTCTATATCCAGAAATACTATCCTCCAAAAATGAAAGTGGAATGAAAACATTCTCAGATAAAGAAAGACTGAATGAATTTGCCACCAACAGACTTGCCCAACAAAAAATATTCAAAGGAGTATTTCAGACTAAAAAAAATGGACCTATACGGTAACTCAGGTCCATACAAATACGTGTAAAAGTAATTACCTAAATAAATATATAAGACAGTTTAACATTTTAAAACTCCCTTTATTTTTTAATTTTATTTATTTATTTGTCAGAGAGAGAGAGAGTGAGCATAAGCAGGGGGGACGGGCAAGCAGAGGGAGAAGCAGGTGCCTGCTGAGCAAGGAACCCAACACGGAACTCAATCCTAGGACTCTGGGATCATGACATGAGCCGAAGGCAGACGCTCAACCAACTGAGCCACCCAGGTGTCCCAAAACTCCCTTCTTTTTTGAACTGATTAAAAGAAAATTGCATAAAATAAGAATTGCAAAAATGAGCTGATGGGCTTATAATTTGTAAAAGACATAATTTGTAATGACAATAATGGCATATAAGTGGGGGTGGGAGCTGCCAGCACAAAGCTTCTGTGTACTATTGAAATAAAGACTGACAGTAATCTGGAATGGGTTTCCTTAAATTAAGATGTATGTTATAATCTCCAGAGCAACCATCAAGAAAATAACTCAGAATTATAGTCAAAGAAGGTTAAAGGATTCTAAATGCTAAACTATATATTTAACACTCAAAAAGAAAAAATGGTGGAACAGAGGAATAAAAAGACACATAGAACACAAATAAAATAGTGCATAATATAAATCCTACCACATCAATAATTACATTAAATGTAAATAATTGAAAGGAAGAGGCTATCAGACTGGATAAAAGACATCTAATTATATGCTTCCTATAAGAGGCAAAATTTAGACTCTAAGCACAAACAAAATTTAAGTAAAAGGATGGAAAAAGATCTATCATGCAAATAATAATCTAAAGAGAGCTGGGATGGCTATATTAATATCTATTAAAATAGACTTAAAGAATAAAAAAATACCAAAGACCAACAGAGACATTTTATAATGAAAGAATGATTAACAGAGCAGGAAGGTATAGCAATTATAAACATATATACACCAAATAACACAGCCCCAAAATATATGAAGCAAAAAGTGACAAAAATGAAGGCAGAAATAGACAATTTAACAATAATATTTAGAGACTCCTGTCCCCCAATCTCAATGGATAGACCAATGAAACAGCATATCACCAAGGATATGAGACTTCAACAACACTATAAAACGATTTGACCTAACATATAGCTATAGATCATACAATCTAAAAACAGCAGACTACACAGTATTTTCAAACACACATGGAAAATTCTCTAGAAAAGAGCATAAAACTAGAACATAAAACAAATCTGAATAAATGTTAAGGGATTAAAATCATACAAAGTATATTTTCTGATTACAATGAAATTTAATTGATTTCAACATTAGAAGGGAACTTCACATAAGTCTGGAAATTAAACAATAAATTTCTAAGTAACCCATAGGTCAGAGTCAAAACTAGAAAGTATTTTAACCAAATAAAAATGAACTTGGATGTCAGCATGATGGTGGAGATTCCAGCCTCTGTTCCCCACAAAAAGCAACTAGACACTCATCCACAAAGGAAAATATTTCTGTGAGGTTCAGGAGTCCAACTAAGAAGCCGAAGTATCACAGTAGAAAAATTCCTGAATAAAACTGCACAAAGAGGTAGGAAGAACAGTTTTAACTTTGTCTGAATCATCCCATTCCCTAGGCTGGCACTGCCCAGAACCAAGAGGGAACTCAGCCTGAGAGAGAAGGGTGAGTAACCAGCTTCCCCAGCCTTTCAGAGCACTGCATGAAGAACCCACTTGAGTTTCATGCCACTGAGATCACTGGGGAGACTAGCACAGCTGAGATATCTACACATGGCTAGGAACAAAGACAGGGGGCAGGAGCAACTAGTATCAACTGCATAGCAGGAGTGACTGAGGTTCTCAGTGGCCCTCTCTGAGGAGGATCCCAGCAGCCTTCACCTCCAATTGTCCTTGTGGATGCCCCAGACCTCCTCCACAGTGTTTGCCTTCACATGGACCTCCAAGGGCCTGCCAGCTTTCACCACTGAGAAAACCAACAGCCATCACAGATGCATTCTTAAGTTCATTGCAGCATTATTCTCAGAGGCCGAGATATGGAAACAATATCCATCCAATTTTCTTTCGATAAAGAAAATGTATACATATACAATGGAATATTCATCAGCCTTTAAAAGAAGGACATCCTGCCCTTTGTCATAATATGGATGAGCTTGGAGGAAATTATGCTAAGTGAAATAAGCTAGACACAGAAAGACAAATATCACATGATCTCACTTACATGTGAAATCTTAAAAGGAAGGAAGGAATGGAGGGAGGGAGAGAAAGAGAGAGAACGAACAAATGAACAAACGAAAGAATGAAAGAACTCATAGTAACTAAGAGGAGAATGGTGGTTGCCAGAGGCTGGGGGTAAGGGAAAAGAATACAAACGTTCTGAGATAAATTAGTTCTAGAGAGACTTAATGTATGTCATGGTGACTATAGTTAATAACAATGTGTTGTATACTGGAAATTGGCTGATAGTAAATCTCAATTATTCTCAACACACACACACACACACTCACACACATACACACTTTGTAACTATGTAAGGTGATGCATATGTTAATTAGTGTATTATGGAAACCATTTCAATGTATAAATATACAAAAATATCACACTGTATACCTTAAATATATACAATTTTCAATCATATCTTAATAAGGCTAGAAAAAATGAAAATATTTAAAAATTTATGGGATGCAGTTAAAGCATTCATAGAAGAAACCTATAGGTTTATATACCTGTATTTAAGAAGAAAATCAATTACCCAAGCCTTCCTTCACCTTAAGAATTCACAAGGTAAGGGTTAACTCAACCCAAGGCAAGGAAAAGGAAAAAATGATAAAGATTAGAGCCAAAAACCAAAAAATAGAAAACAAAACAACAAAAATAGAGAAAAATCAATGAAATCAAAGGTAGTTCTTTGAAATAATGAATGAAATTGACAACCTTTAGCTAGATTAACCAAGAGAAAAAAAAGAACAGAAAAAAAGATTACTAGAATGAAAGGACAGACATCACCAGTGACCCTTCAAAAATTAAAAGGATTATAAATGACTACTATAATACAATTTCATGCTAACAAATTTGACTGCTTATATAAAATTGGTAAATTCATAACACAAATTATCAAAACTGACTCAAGAATGAATAAAAATCTTAATAGAAGTATAACAAGTAGGGAAATTGAATTAGTGATTTAAAATCTCTCTGTACAGAAAAGCCCAGGCCCAGATGGCTTCACATTTAAAAAGAAATAATGCCAATACTCCACAAACTCCTCCAGAAAATAGAGTAGGAAGAAATATGTTAGCTCTTTCTACGAGGTCAGTATTACCCTGATACCAAAGCTAAAGATATGACAAGAAAATAACATTATAAACCAATACTGGTCATGAATATAAATGCAAAAATCCACAACAAAATATTAGCAAATTGAATTTAACAATATAAACAAATTAAACACAAGTGTAATTTATTCTAAGATTGTAAGATTGTCTTAATTGAAAATCAATTATTATCATATATCATATTAATAAGATAAAGGACACAATCCAAATGATTATCTCAATAGATGCATAAAGACAATTAAAAAATGTATCACCCATTCATGATAAAATCTTTCAAGAAACATTGAATAGAGGGAAAATTCCTCAATAGAGGACATTAAAAAACAAAATTTGCAGTTATCATCATGCTTAATGGTAAAAGACTGAAGGCTTTTCCCATAAGACTGAGAACAAAGCAAGTATGTCTACTTTTGCCATTTCATTTTAATATTACATGGGATAATATAGCCAGTATAATCAGGCAAGAAAGAAATAAAAGGGATCTAGATTAGAAAGGAAGTGAAATTGTTATTCTCAAACAATGTGAGCTTGTGGTTTAGAAACATAAATAAGGTCAGCATGTTTGCAGGACATAAGGTGAGCACACAGAAACCAAACTCTACTAGCAATGAAAAATATGAATCTAACATTAAGAAAAATATTTCATCTACAATATCATTGAAAAAAATAAATATGTATCAACTTAACAAAAGAAATCTAATACTTGGATATGTGCAAGTCCAAAACATTGATGAGAGAAATTTTAAAAGATCTGATTAAATGGAGAGACATTCCACATTCAGGGATTGTAAGACTCACACTGTTAAGATGATAATTCTCCCCAAATTGCTCTATATATTCATTTTAATCCCTATCAAAATTCCAGCAAGTACTTTTCAGAAATTTGTGAAATGAGTCTACGGCCATACCACCCTGAACGTGCCCTATCTTGTCAGAAATTTGCGAAATGATTCATAAATATATATGGCATTACAAAAGGCCAAAAATGACCAAACTATCTTGCAATATTTAAACATAAGAACTGAAACAGTAAGTTTTTGCAGATAATTTAGGAGAAAATCTCTGAGATCTTGGGTTAGGCAAATATTTCTTTTATAGGACATTAAGATCAATATCTCAAAGACATAAAATTGGTAAATTGGACTCACCAAAAATAAAAAGTTCTGCCTTTCTAAAGGCATCCTTGAAAAAGTGAAAAAACAAACAAGAAATTAGGAAAAAGTATTTGTAAAACTCATAACATATACAGGACTGTCCCAAAATATATATAGTCTTAGACCTCAATCATAAGATGTTAAGCAACTCAATAAAAAAATGGGCAAAATATTTGAAGAGGCATTTTATCAAAGAATATCTATGAATATGGCTCACACATGAAAAAATGTATAATATCATTAGTCATAGGGAAATGCCAATTAAAACTACTAGAATGGCTATATTTTTAAAAAAGACAATAACATAAATTGGTGAGGATGTAGAAAAAAAACAGGAATTTTGGTATAATAGTGGTAGAATGTGGAATGGTTTAAACACTTTGGAAATAATTTGGAAGTTTCTTTTTTTTTTTTTTTAAAGATTTATTTATTTATTTATTTGAGAGAGAGAGAGCATGAGAGGGGGGAGGGTCAGAGGGAGAAGCAGACTCCCTGCCGAGCAGGAAGCCCAATGCGGGACTCGATCCTGGGACTCCAGGATCATGACCTGAGCCAAAGGCAGTTGCTTAACCAACTGAGCCACCCAGGCGCCCTGGAAGTTTCCTTAAAAGTTAAACACAGATTCACCATAAGAACCAGCAATTCCATTCTTGGACATATATCCACATAAAGACTTATACACAAATGCTCTTAGCAGCATTAATCATAATTGCCAAAAAATTAAAAATGTAAGTTTCTATCAACTAGTAGATAGCCAAAATATGCCATATACATAGAATGAAATACTAATCAACAATATAAAGAACAAACTACTGATACATGCCACAACATAAATGAGCTTCAAAAACATATTGCAAGTGAAAAAAACAGTACCCTTGAAATGGGCAGAATATATGATATGTAAAATATGCTCAATAAGGTTTTTTGGGTTTTTCTGTTTAAAGTGATCCAGCAGTAAACATGCTCCATTCTCCTAACTCCTATGAAGCTGAGAGGAAATTTGCCTTTGCCCTGAGCAGAATTAACAGGGTAAAAATATCCTTGAGAGTTATATCCTTAAGCATGTCCTCATGTGGATATTAGCCCAAATTATGCTTACAGTAAATAAATTTTAAGCAATGAGTTAAGGCCATAATTATTCCTAATATTTTCCTGGCCACCTGAGAGAAGCAAATATAAATGAACCATCATCCGGTACTCCAAAAAATCCCTAAAGCACTTTTAGTGGAAAATGAATATCTCACAGTGAAAAATCACCAAGCACACAAGGAAACAAGCCACCATGCTTGATAGCAAACAGAGAAAAGAAAGCAGGTTAAGCTATGAAAGTGTGAGATTTTGAATAATCAGACAGATTATAAAATTATGATGTGTATTATAAAAGAACTTAGAAACATGCAGAGAAGAATTATCAAGAATCACCAAGCTTATCTGAAAAATAAAAATTTTTAAGCAAAATTAAAATTGTCAATGGAGAATTTGAATAGCACATTAGACACAGCTGAAGAGGTAAATAGTAAACTTGAAATATACCAAAAGAAATTATGTAGAATGATTTACATAGAGAAAAAAAGATTCAAAATAGATAAAGGTTATAAGACATGGAAAAAGTTTTATTAGAGTTTTAGAAGGAAAGGAAAGAAGAATGGGGTAGATGTAACATTTCAAGAGATAAGTCTCTTTGGTAGAGTCACTGCAAAAACTTCACCCCTTCTCATATACATGCATTTTGTAATGTGACCTTGGAGAGACTCCCATCAAAAGGTGGAATTTCTTTACCCATCCTTTGAAAACAGGCTGACCTCTTGGCTTGGTTTGGCCCGAAGAATGTGGTAAGAAGTGACCATACTGTGAAGGCTTCAAGATTTCTTATGTGATTCCCCTCTTTCTTTTGGAACCTTGCCACCGTCGTATGGAAAAGCTTGTCTGCTGGAGGATGAGAAAACTAAGTTGTACCAACTGTGGCCATCCTAGACAAGCCTAGAGGCAGCTGAAGCCCAAAAATGTGAAACAGTCAAGATCATCTGAACAGATTACCTGTCCCATAGATGATCAAAGATCCATGAATGAGCCCAGACAAAATGGATTAGAAGACTTAGAAGCAAATCGTTGTAGACTTCAAAGCTAGAAAGAATACATTATGAGCTTTTGAAGTTGGTTAACATGATATCCAGGCAGAATACCGAAAGCATCAGCTAATTGCTTTTAGCTGTGTGATACAGAATTAAAGAGAAGAGATGAGCTAATAGAGAACTCACTATTGTGCAAGTATAATGTCAAAGATATATATGGGGTTCCTATAAATTGCTGGATTGGAAAGAAGATACATTTTTTCACCTCTAGTCTTCCCAGTTAGTAAATATTCTCAATGTAAAATGAGGCCTGAGGATTTTAAGATCAAACCAAGAGTGTGACTGTGAGACCCTTCTTGAAGAACCCTGGAAGAATGGTTTTTCCTGGTAGGCCTTCTCAGTTGGACAAAAGGGTTTCTAGGAAATTTGAGGGCAGAGTCCCATAGATGTCTAATAGCAAAAGAGCGGTCATTAAGTCTAGATTAAAAAGGACTGAGTGTTCAAATCGCAGTAAGGCCTCTGGGCTCCCAACTTGCTCTAAGCAAGAAGCTACTCTGCTGACAAAATTAGTCATTCTTCAGAGATGGTCAGGAAGTTTAATCAAAAAGGATGGATGTTGCAGAGGGAGGATACAAGAGATCCCATTAGGAGGACATTATACCTGTTAGTAGGACAGAAAATTGATTTTCTTAAATATACTTCAATTTTATTTAAGTAATTACAGGATCTAGAAGAGTTATAATTCAGATAATGATCTTACAGCATTTTTAATGAACACATGTAGACACAGGAAGAAACAACTCATGGTTTGGTTCATTTGTATTATTGCTGGATTAGCCAACAAGTCCACTGTGTAAGTCTTTCTCAAAAAAAAATTATTTATCACTCTGATGGATAACTATTGCTAGAAATAGGATAATTTCCAACATCATTTCTTTTTTTTTATTTATTATGTTATGTTAGTCATCATTAATTTTTGATGTGGTGATCCACAATCCATTGTTTTCATATAACACCCAGTGCTCCATGCAGTACGTGCCCTCCTCAACGCCCATCACCGGGCCAACCAATCCCCCCTCCTCCCTCCCCTCTAAAACCCTGTTTGTTTCTCAGGTCCATAGTCTCTCATGGCTCATCTCCCCCTCTGATTTCCCCCCCTTCATTTTTTCCTTCCTTCTCCTAATATCCTCCATGCTATTCCTTATGTTCCACAAATAAGTGAAACCATATGATAATTGACTTTCTCTGTTTGACTTATTTCACTTAGCATAATCTCCTCCAGTCTCATCCATGTTGATGTAAAAGTTGGGTATTCATCCTTTCTGATGGCTGAGTAATATTCCATTGTATATATGGACCACATCTTCTTTATCCATTCATCTGTTGAAGGGCATCTCGGCTCTTTCCACAGTTTGGCTATTGCGGACATTGCTGCTATGAACATTGGGGTGCATGTGGCCCTTCTTTTCACTACATCTGTGTCTTTGGGGTAAATACCCAGTAGTGCAATTGCTGGGTCATAGGGTAGCTCTATTTTTAACTTTTTGAGGAACCGCCACACTGTTTTCCAAAGTGGCTGTTCTTGATCTAGAGTTTATGTCCACTATGCCACAAGTTGCCTTTATTACTTCAAAGTGACGTAAACACAGAAAAAGCCCTAATTTTCCTCATTCAAACACAAGAGGAAGAAATGCAATACAAGGCTTTTCAATTACCTATAAAATATATATGTGTTTCTGGACAAAATGCCAACCAGAAAATAGTATTCCCTCTTCCTTAATACATAAATTATAAAATTTAAAGTTCACTCATTAACAGTAAAGAAAAAAGTAATCAATGGCACAGAATTCATTCACTTTACAATTCATTCTGTGCCATTCTTTAAAATGTAGCCTTTGTGTTAAGAATATAACTTATATAAAATAATGGGTTTTTTCATGAGAGACTATGGACTCTGAGAAACAAACTGAGGGTTCTAGAGGGGAGGGGAGAGGGGGATGGGTTAGCCTGGTGATGGGTATTAAAGAGGGCATGTACTGCATGGAGCATTGGGTGTTATACACAAACAATGAATCATGTAACACTACATCAAAAACTAATGATGTAATGTATGGTGATTAACATAACATAATAAAATTAAATTAAAAAAATAATAATGGTTTTTTTTCCCTCTTACTGCAAACCCTTGTTTGTAATGATATACAAAAGCACAATCAATAGATAAAAAGCAAAGGTTATTTACAGGATTTGTTTCAAAATGAAGGTTATACTATAAAATCAGTAGCAAAACAACTCCATCCAGTATGTTGCATTACTGTTATTGTAAGTATACAAAACAATCATCTTTATCTGAAGAGTCCAAAAGTGTGATAATACCCTGCATATTTTTATCGTTTGCTGAATGCCTAAATGTTTGACAATTTGTGATGACAAGAGCAAATTTAGCAAATTTGGTTTCTCCTTTTTAGAAGCCTACAAATTACAACAGACAATGTTAATAAATAGGTATTCATTTTTGAGCTACTTCCCAAACTAACTTTTACAATTACAGTGACAGAGCTATGATCCTCCTTCATGAAGGGCAATATGGTCTAGGGGGAAAAGCCCTCAGGTAGAGGCAAAATGGTGTTCCTGTAGGCTTTGTTACTTAAACTAGCTATTCTTCAACTCTAAAAGCTGTAACTTCAGTTAGGGGCAATCTACTACTTGTCCAATGGAGGGGTTGCTAAGATGATTAAATGTGATAATGTATATAAAAGGTAATCATTTGTAAGTTGCTCTGGAGGACTAAAATAGCAAAAATCCAAGACAGTAAGCATATTGTTTGTGTGTTTGGCTTAGTTGTAACAGATAATGGCTTGGAATTCAGTGGAAGAACAGTAGGCGCGGAGAACGTTTAGGGGGAGACTAGGGGAAGAGGAAGGAAAAGTCAAGCTCACAGAGAGCTTCTGGATATAACGTTGGAGGAAAAGGTTTTTAAGTTAATTGAAGCACAAATAGAAAATAGCCGTTAGAAAGTCCTTAAGGTTAGTAACTAAGTCTAATCACATATTTTTATTTCTTGTACTGCCTAGTATAGTATTTTACTATTTTACCTAGTTGTTGTAGGCGCCCATTTTTAAGTAATCTAGGTGAAAAAAAACTCATGTTTTATTTGAGAGGTACAAACTTAAGGCTTTGGTTGGTTCTTAAAACTTTTTTATTTAAAAAAAAAAGGAAAATAAAGGAAATCTACTTCCTACACATGCAACAGTGCTCCAGCTCATCATCAGTGTTCTGATTGGACTTTTAATTCCATCATCCCACAGAGGCCAGAAAACAGTAATTGCTCCCACACAATTCAGGTAATAGCATTCCATTATTTAAATTGTCCTTTTATCTCCCAAATTTCTGCATGATTTTTTCTTCTCTTACCAATTTACTTCCTACTGGCCTTGGTGCCTCTGTTTCTGAAAACTACATCTGCTACCTCACTCAATTCACCCAATGAAGTAATGAAAGTTTTTATGTTCTTAAAGCAAGGGAGTTTTGATTAGCACTGAGAAATTTAGTTTGTATGTAGGGGAAAATGATAATGTTTTTTGCCAATAACGTTACTATGCAACCACTATAATATGACAACTAGCACTAAAATAAAATGTAATTTCAAAAGTGGAGGATGGTTTAAAAAGAATATGGTTAGAAACTGCCAGTCAAAGCCAGCACCTGCTTGAGCCTCTTCAAAGGAATGAGTTGGAGAGGAAGTGACGGGCTTTATAACAAAAATGTTTAAAGGAAGTCCAAGTGCAGATCCATGGGGTTGTTCCTTAAATTCTATTATTATCTCAGGCAGTGCATCTAGAATGCATAACTAATTATGATTAAAGTTGTAATGGGCCACCTACACCAGTTATGATGCAAAAGAGACACATCACCATTTAGATTTTTTAAACATTTAAACTGTAACTGAAATAGAATGCTCATTTTTGTAATGCAGAGAGAATGATCACAAATCTGACTAGAAACATGAACTCTACAGCACCTCTATAAAGTATAAAAGTTAGTCATTTTAATATTTGCTTAACATTTTTTTTTAAAGATTTTATTTATTTATTTGAGAGAGAGAGAATGAGAGAGAGAGAACACCTGAGAGGCGACAGGGTCAGAGGACGAAGCAGACTCCCTGCCGAGCAGGAAGCCCGATGCGGGACTCTATCCAGGGACTCCAGGATCATGACCTGAGCTGAAGGCAGTCGCTTAACCAACTGAGCCACCCAGGCGCCCTTAACATTTTTTGAATAATGTATTATTTCAAGAAATTTTTGAAAACCTTATAATGGCATTAGGTATTACAGAAAATATTTCTTGGGGATATTTTGTCAGTGTGAGACAAAGTGTCCTCTATCACTTTTAGTTTTGTTTTTTTTCCATTTTCTGTGGGGTGCCAAAGTTTAGCCTCAAAATTCACATAAATGAACTTTGAATGAATAAAGACCTTCTACTTCTCCTTCCTTTAGGAAGAATAAAGTAATTGTAGGGTCAGTAGTAGGGTTCTCTAGTGAAAGAGAACCAATCAGATATATAAATACATGGAGAGAAATAAATTTATTATAGGGAATTGGCTCATGCAGTAATGGGGGCTGGCAACTCTCAAGATCTGCAGGGTGAGTAGGCAAGCTGGAGACCCAAGAGAGCTAGTGTTGTTGCAGTTTGAAGGCTGGAAGGCTCAAGACCCAAGAAGAGCTATTTCAGTCCAAGTCCAAAGGCCAGAAAAGAGCAGTGTCTTAGCTCAACAGTCAGGCAGGGGATGTTGTCTCTCACTCAGCCTTTTTTTTTTTTTTAAAGATTTTATTGATTTATTTGAGAGAGAGAGAATGAGAGAGAGCACATGAGAGGGGGGACGGTCAGAGGGAGAAGCAGACTCCCTGCCGAGCAGGGAGCCCGATGCGGGACTCGATCCAGGGACTCCAGGATCATGACCTGAGCTGAAGGCAGTCGCTTAACCAACTGAGCCACCCAGGCGCCCAGCCTTTTTGTTTTATGTAGGCCTTCAACTGATTGGATGAGCTCCATGTTAGGGAGGGTAATCTGCTTTACTCAGTCTACTGATTCAAATGTTAATTTCATCCACAAATAACCTCATGGAAACATCCAGGATAATATTTGACTGAATATCTGAACACTGTGGCTCAGTCAAGTTGACACAAAAAACTAACCATCACAGGGGCCCTGTTTCAAGGTTCCCACAATCTGGTCTCAGCTTAATTTATTTGTTGCTTAATACTGAATATTGATCCACATAAGCTTCCTTGCTTCAGACTATCTGGATCTGATGGACTCTCAAATATATTTCCGTGAGCATACTCAAGTAGCCCTGTACTAAGAATGCCTTCCCTTCCTTTGTATAACCACATTTTATTCAAGTTCAGCACCTCCATTGTCACCTCCACGGGGCTTCCTTGGACCCCATTAGCTTGCACATGTCTCTTCTTCCCCTGAACTCTTGTAGGATGGAATCTGTACCAACGAAGGTTACAGTCTTTTATAGAGCATCTCTCATTGTTTGCTTTTATTCTATATGTGGTAATATTCTCAATAGAATACAAGTTCAAGAGTGGGAATCATCTGCTATATTCATTTATCTATTCAATATGTAGTTTAAAAACATACCTCTTGCTTTCAAGGTATTCACCATCTGATAGGGAAATTAAAATAATTAACAGACAATTTCAACAATGTTATAGGTGGCCCCATACAGTTAAGCACAGAGTGTTATGAGAGTTAAGATAAAGTTAAGAAATCGCTCTAGAAGTTAACAGTTTAAACTAATAAATAACACAACATGGCCAATTTCTGTGGGTCAGGAATCTGGAAGCAGCTTAGATGCATGGTTCTGCCTCAAGGTCTCTCATGAAGTTGTAGTCAAGCCACTGGCTAGAGGTGCAATCTCATCTGAAATCTCAACTGGGGAAGGATCAGCTTCCAACTTCACTTACGTGGTTGTTAGATGGCCTCAGTTCCTGACTGGTTACTGTACTTACAATAGCCTGCACCAGGGGCCTCATGATATGGTAGCTGGCTTCCTCCAGAAAAAGTTATCTGAGACCGAGAATACAACCGAGAAGGAAGCTGCAGGCTTTATGAACCTACTCTTGGAAGCAACACACTGTCATTTCTGCCTATTATATTTGTTAGAAGCAAGTCCCCAAGTCCAGCCCATTAGCTTCATCTCTTGAAGGGAGAAGTATCAAAGAATTTGTGGACCTATTTTTAAAAGCAGAAGTTAGGAAATGGTCCTTAGAGGAGGTGAAAAATAAACTGAATTTTAAAAGATCAGTCAGGTGAAAAGAGTGGAAGAAAGGTGCTTTGGGGAGAGAGACAAGACTATTTAAAAAAAGAAGAACAAGAGCATGGAGGCTCTGGGTAATAGAAAGTCTCCAGTTATCTGGTTTAATATAGTGTGGGTGTGAAGGGAGAATGGAAGACAATAATGTGGCCTTATGTCCCATCTAAAGAGTCAATCGGTCATCATTAGGCAATCTTAAGTGGAAAAGTGACATGATCATATCAGTACTCAACACAGAACTAAGGAAATTTAGACAAATTATGGGATGGGGGCAAAGAGCACTAAAAATGTCATGGTGGTGACTCAGGTGACTTAAGTTGTGAGTCTTAACTAAGGGAATGACAACAGTGATAGAGTGGAGGGAAAGAATAAAAAGGTGTTAAGGTTGGATCAGCAAGTTCTTTTTTTTTTTTTTTAAAGATTTTATTTATTTATTTGAGACAGAGAGAATGAGAGAGAGAGAGCACATGAGAGGGGGGAGGGTCAGAGGGAGAAGCAGGCTCCCTGCCGAGCAGGGAGCCCGATGCGGGACTCGATCCCGGGACTCCAGGATCATGACCTGAGCCGAAGGCAGTCGCTTAACCGACTGAGCCACCCAGGCGCCCAGCAAGTTCTTTTTTAACTGACTGGATACAAGTAAGAGATAGGAGGGAATTGGGGGGATACTTGATTTTTAGTCACGGGCACTTAAGTAAATCTGGGGCAGAAAGTCTAGTCAGGAGAGACAACAGGTCAGTTTGGAACGCATTGAATGTGACATACCAGAAGGACATACAAATGGAGATGTTTGGCAGATGATCTGATATTTAGCTCCTGGGCTGAGGATAGAAAGCTGTCAGGACTTGAGCTGGATATTTAAGAAGCCATCTCTATGGTGGTGGTGTCTGCTGGAGTCCAGGAAAAGGGAGTGTGGAGTGAGAAGAAAGCCAATGATGGAACCAGTAGGAAAACAGACGTTTGATGGATGGTCAAAAGAAACCACACCTGCAAAGGTGGGAGGCGGTCCTTAGCATGCCAGGCTGAACACCAGGGGAGATTTTCCATAATCTCCTCAGAATAGAGGGTGGTACTAAACTCGGAATGGCCCTTACTACAAACTTGCTTAATGACTGGCTGACCTCTCCAGGAATGTTTACCAAAACTAACCCCAAACCTACTTTTGGAATATGCCTTAAAAAACAGTAAGCTCCTCTTCTTAAATATACAGAGCTGAGAGTCATTTTGAAAGATTCCTCCAGCTTTTACTTCATATGTTGTAAACTGAACTACCACTAACTTTATAATCCCTTATAAAACTCATTGCAGAAGTCCCAACTATTTAAATGAAATGTTATTGGCTCTAAGAGATCAAAATTTACTTCAATCCATTAAAAAGCACAATTATTGTGTTTACTGGTTCTTGGACAGAACCTAAATGCTAGTGAGAGCAAAATATGTTCTTAAGAAACAAAATTCTAGTTATTGCTATTGTTTTTACAGAGAGAGTGAGTGAGAGTGAGTATGGGAGCGGGGTGGGGGCAGAAAGAGAGGGAGGGAGAGAATCTCAAGCAGGCTCCACATTCAGTGCAGAGCCTGGTGCGGGGCTGGATCCCATGACCCTGAGATCATGACCTGAGCCAAAATCAAGAGTCAGACGCTTAACTGACTAAGCCATCAAGGCACCCCACAAAATTCCAGTTTTAAGAAAAGGCACCAAACTAAATACAACTAAAATTTTAATTTTCCACCCAATATAATCTATAAATATGATTATAAATTTTATGACTTTTTTCTAGCTATAATTTTCAGTAATAAACATAACCACAACACAGAACACTAAGAATGATCAATTGCCAAATATGCCAAAATGTGCCAAAAAAACACTGCAGTAAATTTATGGAGATAAATTATTGCTCTTTGTAAAACACATAATTATGTATCCTAAAAATAAAAAAAATAAATTTAAAAACTTTTAGAACTAGTTTAGTAAGTTGTCATATATAATGCAGTAATTACTAGATTTTTCCTATGTCAGCAAGCAATGATTGGAAGATAAAAGAAAAATATTTCTCATTCACAGAAGCAAAAAAAAAAAATACATGAGATATTTAGAATTAGCAAGAAAAGTTAGCAATTCCTATGAAAACCAGCTAGAGAATTTCACTGGAAGATGCAAAGTGTGAAAGCTGAAAAGAAATTGGGGTCCCTTATGTCAAGAGGCTTTACAATGGAGCCGGCAGGCCATCACGGATGGGGCCTTATCACGTCCTCACCAGGTACGACCAAAAACTTCTGAACTGGGCCAAACCAAAAATACTCCAGGGGCTCAGCCTGAACACCTCCAACTTGCCTACAACAAGGAATTTTACTTGGAATTTTAATTATATTCAGTCAAGATTAGTTTTCTGCCACCAACACCAATTAAAATTCCTTGTAAACAACACATACAAGCATTCCTTTTTGTCTTTAAAAGGACAATTTTATTCTCTGGTGGTGGGGGACAGTATTTGGGTTGCTGCTCTAATCTGTGTTCCCTGAGTTGCAATTCTGAGACCCCAAATTAATGCTTTTATTTTAGCTCAGCCTCTTTTCTTGGTTGGCAAGAGATCAAATATATTATGATACACATTATTTTCTCCTAGAAAGTATTAAGTATTATTGAAAAATAACACTTCCCAAATTCATATAATAGCTAATTCAGTCATGATGATATTTTTGTGAATTTGACAAAAATTATTTTAATAAGTTTATTTGGGAGAATAAGTATAACAATAATTTTCTTCAAAAGCCTCAAACAGAAATGTTATCATAGTAAGTGACCCACAAAACATAAAATATTTAAAACTACTACAAATAAAATAGTCTGGAATTGGCGTAAACATGTCATGAGTGACACAGGAGAGGTATCTTGAAACACAGCTTAACTCGGGCAGTAATAAAAATAATGGGGCTAGATTATCCAAAATTAACTTTTGGAGAGACTGACCCTTGGGGAGAATAATAAATCCACATCTCACTTTATACTCTGACATAAAGGGTTCGATGCAAAACACAAAAAATGGGAAAAAATATGTATTTAAGTGATCTTGGCATGGGCAAAGCGTCCCTAAGCATATAAGAAATGAAAGAAAACACAAAAGGAAGTATAATAAATTTGGGTAAAATGTAAAAGTTACCTTGCCAATTAAAGGCTCTCTTCACCCACCTCTCGCCCGCCTTCCCATTAACACCAAGGCTGTCCCGGGTCTGACTGACCTTATTGCCGGCACTTCACGATCCTTCCGCCATTTTGACTCTGAGTTCTGCTCATCAGCCATGTTTCCTGAGTTTCAGCAGGTCCCAATGCTGTGTCTGTCTCCTTCATTTCTGTAGTTATCTTCACAAAAGCAAGAACGCAGACAGGCCCTCGAGTTCGTGGTGGAGTCCCGGTTTGCTCACGAACGCTTGGCCACCAATCGCTCTGATACTAACTTGATTCAGGCGTTACGGATTTGACAAGCGGAACCACACTACATCTTGTTGGGTGGGGAGTTAAAATAGTCCTAAGGGAACTGTAAGTGGAACGTTTCCCTTTTTTCTCTTGACATTTGGTTTTGAACTGGAATTTGGAATCCCACCATTTTAAAGACCGTCTTCGATTCCTCCCAGACACTTCCAACAGCCTTTACGTCCCTTAACTCTCCGGCGCCACCAGCTCTTCCTCCAAGCGGGCCACTCCTGCAGCAATTCAGTGACCTGTTGGAAGCGCACTCTCAATCCTTCTCTCTCCTCGCTGATTCAGGAACAATCCATTCAACCCTCTCCGCTGGCAGTTTACACGACTTCCTAATCACCTGTCCCGCATTGGCAGGCTGATCTCCCAGAATTTAGCTAGGGGAAGGACTTTGAAGTTCTAGCAGGTTCTCCAATTGTTGACATTTTAAATTCATTATTGCACCTAAGGTCTAAACACAAACGGCAGTTCTGCAAATCTAAACCAGGGAATTGTCTCGTGCTCTTTTACCCACAGGGTAGACGTATGGCTCTTCTCTGGAGCGGGAGAAGGGGTGTCAACCTCTCTGTTTCTCTATCCACTTTAACATCCTGAATCAATCCCTTGCTGCCTTTGCCACACACCATGATGGTACTTTGGTAGCTGGGGCAGGAGGCCTGTGCCTTTCTTATGCCAGTTGTAGGGTTGGCCACCACTGCTCCTTAAGTGATACACAGTCCGATCCAAAGACATTTCAAATAGCTCTTAACTCAAAAAATTTCCCCCAATATGACTATGTATAATTATATACTATATTCCTAGACCCTCAGAATGTCTTCATGTGGACATTTCTGGACCAGTGGAGTGTGGTGTGTGTGTCTTCTCCCTTCTTCCAATCTTTCCTTCCTCCTGTATGTCTCTGTACCTATTTATACTGCAACTTATTCCTGAAATCAGAAACTGTCATGTTCCCCTGTGTATCTGCTGAGTAGTCCCTGGCACATAGCAAACATTCAGGAAATATTAGTTGAATGAATGAATGCACGAATGCATGATATAAATTCTATTTGTGAAAAGCGTCTCTGCCATCAATTACAAACACCTGGATTGGAAGTTGTCTCCTTAGCATGTATAACAGGGGAAGGGTTAGCACTGATTTGCAAAAGAGGTAGCACTAAGAGGACAGAAGATGACTACAGAGAAACTATTTTCAGACACAATTAGAATGTCTCTTAGAGGAGAAAGGGTGAAAGTAGAAATGGATTGGTTTGATTCAATTAATTCTCAGGATGCTGAGGTCATCTATTTTTACCTCCATTGTCCCAAGAGGTAAAATTATTCTACTGCTCAGAATACGTGAGTCTTTTGGCCTCCACCAGCCTTTGCCCTGATTTGCTCTATTAACGTCTTCACATAACTATTTGATTCTGTATAAATAGGAATATGGTAAAATGCACAGAGCCTTTTAAAAAGGCTCCCTTCCTAAGATTACAGTAATTTAAAAATGTTTTCAAGTCCATTTTTCTTTTGTTTAAAAGCATGACAACATACTGAACATGCTGTTTGCTTGAGTCCATAGGTGCTGTATTTTAATTTGTATTTTTATTATATATTTTCCCATCTTTTGCACTTTTTTCCTGTGGTGTGGACATGCCTGCAGAGTTGGATCAAAGTACTTTAAACACTTTCCCTCTTTTATGAAGTTAAAATTGTGCTAGCTCTTGGGTAATTTCTTTGCAACAGATTCCTAAAATTTAAATTTTTAAAGCCAATCACAATTTAAAATTACTATAGTTCCTTGCTAGATAAAGAGACCCTCCAGGAAATTCTTCCATAAAGTAATGAAAATAATATTAACTTACAATTTACAAAATGACTTTAAATGAAAATTAGTCTTTGCAATAACTAATATTTTGGTCATATCCACTATAATGTAATTTAACTGTTTTTGTAATTAGATTTTGCCTAATGTGTATTTCTGATTTATTTATTCATTCTTGATATGTCAATGTCCTCTTACATTTACTGAAAAAATCTTATGGGTGAAGATAACAGAGGTCCTGTTCTCAGAGGATTTATCTATTTCTTCTCAAACTCCTGAAAAATACTTCTTCAAAATAAAACCAAACATGTTTAGTGTAACAGAGGTAGGTTTTTATTTTGCTTCAGGTAACATTGAAATATCAGTACAAAACTATCAAAAGTTTCTACTGATGTCTTGGGGATCCGGACAAGTAAGAAAATACATACACAAATACCTACAGATCCTTTTCTTTTCTTTCTTTTTAAAGATTTTATTTTTAAGTAATCTCTACATCCAATGTGGGGCTGGTACTTTGGACCCCTAAATCAAGAACCATATGCTCTACCCACTGAGCCAGCCAGACACCCCTACAGATCCTTTTCAATGAAATCTAGTAACCTTTAATAATTTCCAATACTGAATTTTCAAACACTATTAGTTTTTCTCCATTTTTATTTATAGAGGAAGATAAATATCTGAAAAAAGACTTTCTAAAATATTGGTCAGTTGTATTGTATACTGTGGTTACTTTGATAGTATCCTGATGAATTTTTCAACTAAAAGAATACATATTAACTTGCAAAGATGAAATAAGATGTAAAACAGATGTTTAAGATTTTCAAATATTTATTAGATATAGATGGCAGTTTGAAGATTGACTTTCTTAACCAAAGTGTTAAATCACAACAAAAAAATGGCACATCATTGCTATTTACTAGGATCCTCAAAACTGAACTATAGTCAACAATTTGTGAGGTCCATTCAAGTCTGAGAATAGTTATTGGACTTTCCCACTTTATGGACGTGATGCATTCAAAGTCTGCAGTCAATTTCAGGAAAATTTCTGTGATGTTTTGGAGAATTCTGAATTGTTTCATATTCCTAATGTGATATAAGTAGCTTTAAAATAGGCTGAAGGGAGAGGGATGATATAATTCAATATTTTTATCCTGCGCATGCCTATTTTTTGAAAATCTCCTTTGTATTTGTTCTGTGCAATTCTGTAATTTCTTGAAGCTATATTTTAGACTATATTCCTAACCAAGTATTTTCAATACTTTAAAATTTAAATCGAGATAGTAAAAACAAAAGAGGTATGTTAGGTATGCCTACTAATTGTTCATTTTTTTTGGTGGGAAATAGTATGTAAAACATCTGTCTTCTAGTCTATTATCTTACCCACATTGTTCTGTAAGAAATTACTTTATTCCTTTTAAAAGTAGGAAACTGTAATTTAAGAAGTTTGAGAGTTAGTCTTGGATAAATGTCTTTAAATGACTCCAGGAATCATGCTAATCTCTCTGAAATTCAGTTATCTCATCAATAAATGGGGGCATATACTAACCCTACCTTGTTTCTCGGAGTCATTAAAAGGCTTAAATGAGTTCCACTGTAAATGATGTGCATTGGGAGGATGTTGGCATCCTTGGAAGTGAAGGTGGGGAGAGTTATGCATCTGGATATAATAGTATGTCATTCAAGCCAGAAGCCTAAAAGAAGGTCTCTCAAAGGCAGAGACTTTTTAGCTCTAATCTCAGATGGGCAACCTGTTGGACAGAAATAAGTAGAAAATGTGAAGAGACCAAGGATAGAGATTCAGCTGTAACACATAGGTAAATATGGGCCCTGGACCAATTAAAGTCATGAGCATTCATCTCTTCATAATGAAAATGTGAGTAATTTCTATCATATGTGTTTTATTAATGTGCTTTTTCCAAATATTTTACTATGGACAGAATTTGATTTTATACTGAGGAGAACCCCTCATTTTATGTAAAAATATGAGGGGTCAACCCTTACAGGATTGTGATAAGAATTAAATAAGATGCTATAATAAAGCACCATCAATATATGACTTTTTATTCTTCATTAGAATGCTAAAGAAGCCTAGGGATAATTTTAGCCAAATTTCTTCATTTGAGAGACCAGCAATCTGAGGTCTAAAAGATGAAGTCATTTAGTCAAATGCTTGTAATAGTACAACCTCTTGATTCATAGTGCTTTTAATATGCCATACTATTAAGAGTATTGTTAACATAGAATTTGGAGAATAAGATTAGAAAAGGAACTTTTGTGAGCAAAAAGGAGGGGAGCACAGCATGTAGGTTCAAATGAGCTGAGCCCAGGACTTTGTTCCTCTTCAGTCAGCCAGGCACTGTGTACGGGGCAGTCAATGGCAACAGGGAGTCCAGAGAGAAACAAACAAAAACTCTGATGATTAGGGACACAAGGAAGGTTGAAAGTTAAAAAAATAAGAAAGAGGGGCGCCTGGGTGGCTCAGATGGTTAAGTGTCTGCCTTCGGCTCAGGTCATGATCCCAGGGTCCTCGGATCAAGTCCCGCATCGGGCTCTCTGCTCCTTGGGAGCCTGCTTCTCCCTCTGCCTCTCTCTCTCTCTGTCTCTCATGAATAAATAAATAAAAATCTTTATAAAAAAAAAATAAGAAAGAAAGAAAAGAAGAGAAGAAAGGAAAGGAAAGGAAAGGAAAAAGAAAAGACAGGAAGGGGAGGGGAGGAGAGGAGAGGAAAGAAAAAAGAAGAAGGAATTGTGAAAACACAAAAATTAGATGCCATATGCTGGTTTGTCTATTCTGTTATCTAACAGATATTTGTGTAGTATAGCAGAAAGAACACAGACTTCAAAGTGGAAGCTGAATTTGAATCCTGACTCCACCAAATACAACATATTACTTGGGAAACAACACCATTGTAAAGCAGCACCATTTTCTCTATTAATGAATTATTTTGCTTCCACCAGATACCTATTAAGTGTCAGGGATGGTATTTGATTTGTTTGACTTATTATCAAATTAAATTTGATTTATTTATTAAATAATTTCATATTTATTCCTGCCTCCCCCACACCAATTTTGGGAAGCCATTCCATGTATCACTAATTTACAGAAGAGAACACTAACACTTAAAAGTTCAAGAAATTTATCCAAGATCACAAAGACAGTAAGAACTGGAATTTGTATTGAAATCCCTATCAAGGGGCACCTCAGTGGCTCAGGCGTTAAGCGTCTGCCTTCAGCTCAGGTCATGATCCCGGGGTCCGGGGATCGAGCCCTGCATCAGGCTCAATGGAGAGCCTGCTTCTCCCTCTCCCACTCCCCCTGCTTGTGTTCCTTCTCTCCCTGTCTCTATCTCTGTCAAATAAAAAATAAAATCTTTAAAAAAAAAACAAAGAAAGAAAGAAAAAAGAAATCCCTATCAACCATACTCCAAAGCTCAAGATTTTTTATTATGTTATGTTAATCACCATACATTACATCATTAGTTTTTGATGTAGTGTTCCATGATTCATTGTTTGCATATAACACCCAGTGCTCCATTCAGTACTTGCCCTCTTTAATACCCATCACCAGGCTAACGCATCCCCCCACCCGCCTCCCTCTAGAACCCTCAGTTTGTTTCTCAGAGTTCATAGTCTCTCATGGTTCGTCTCCCCCTCCGATTTTCCCCCCCTTCATCTTTCCTTCCTACTATCTTCTTCCTTTTTTAACATATAATGTATTATTTGTTTCAGGGTACAGGTCTCAGATTCAACAGTCTTACACAATTCACAGAGCTCACCATAGCACATACCCTCCCCAATGTCTATCACCCAGCCATCCCATCCCTCCCAACCCCACAACTCCAACAACCCTGTTTGTTTCCTGAGATTAAGAATTCCTCGTATCAGTGAGGTCATGAGATACATGTCTTTCTCCGATTGACTTATTTCACTGAGGATAATACCCTCCAGTTCCATCCACGTCCTTACAAATGGCAAAATTTCATTCCTTTTGATGGCTATAATATTCCATTGTGTATATATACCACATCTTCTTTATCCATCTGTCAATGGACATCTTGGCTCTTTCCATAGTTTGGCTATTGTGGACATTGCTGCTATAAACATCGGGGTGCACGTACCCCTTTGGCTCCCTACATTTGTATCTTTGGGGTAAATACCCAGTAGTGCAATTGCTGGGTCGTAGGGCAGCTCTATTTTCAACTTTTCGAGGAACCTCCATACTGTTTTCCAGAGTGGCTGCACAAGCTTGCATTCCCACCAACAGTGTAGGAGGGTTCCCCTTTCTCCACATCCCTGCCAACATCTGTCGTTTGCTGACTTGTTAAATTTAGCCATTCTAACTGGTGTGAGGTGGTATCTCATTGAGGTTTTGATTTGTATTTCCCTGATGCTGAGTGATGTTGAGCACTTTTTCATGTATCTCTTGGCCATTTGGATGTCTTCTTTGGAAAAATGTCTGTTCATGTCTTCTGCCCATTGCTTGATTGGATCATTTGTTCTTTGGGTGTTGAGTTTGATAAGTTCTTTATAGATTTTGGATACTAGCCCTTTATCTGATATGTCATTTGCAAATATCTTCTCCCATTCTGTCGGTTGTCATTTGGTTTTATCCACTGTTTCTTTTGCTGTGCAAAAGCTTTTTATCTTGATGAAGTCCCAGTAGTTCATTTTTGCCCTTGCTTCCCTTGACTTTGGGAATGTTTCTAGGAAGAAGTTGCTGTGGCGAGGTCAAAGAGGTTGCTGCCTGTGTTATCCTCTAGGATTTTGATGGACTCCTGTCTCACATTGAGGTCTTTCATCCATTTTGAGTCTATTTTTGTGTGTGGTGTAAGGAAATGGTCCAGTTTCATTCTGCATGTGGCTGTCCAATTTTCCCAACACCATTTGTGGAAGACTGTCTTTTTTCCATTGTACATTCTTTCCTGCTTTGTTGAAGATGAGTTGACCATAGAGTTGAGCGTCCATTTCTAGGCTCACTATTCTGTTCCATTGATCCATGTGTCTGTTTTTGGGCCAGTACCATACTGTCTTGATGATGACAGCTTTGTAATAGAGCTTGAAGTCCGGAATTGTGATGCCACCGGCTTTGCTTTTCTTTTTCAACATTCCTCTGGCTCTTCAGGGTCTTTTTTGGTTCCATACAAATTTTAGGATTATTTGTTCCATTTTTTTGAAAAGAGTGGATGGTATCTTGATAGGGATTGCATTCAATGTGTAGATTGCTCTAGGTAGCATTGACATTTTCACAATATTTGTTCTTCCAATCCATGAGCATGGAACGTTTTTCCATTTCTTTGTGTCTTCCTCAATTTCTTTCATGAGTATTTTATAATTTTCTGAGTACAGATTCTTTGCCTCTTTGGTTAGATTTATTCCTAGGTATCTTATGGTTTTGGGTGCAATGGTAAATGGGATAGACTCCTTAATTTCTCTATCTTCTGTCTTGTTGTTGGTGTATAGGAATGCCACTGATTTCTGTGCATTGATTTTATATCCTGCCACTTGACTGAATTCCTGTGTGAGTTCTAGCAGTTTTGGGGTGGAGTCTTTTGGGTTTTCCACATAAAGTATCATATCATCTGCAAAGAGTGAGCGTTTGACTTCTTCTTTGCCAATTCGGATGCCTTTTTTTTCCTTTTTGTTGTCTGATTGCTGTGGCTAGGACTTCTAATACTATGTTGAATAGCAGTGGTGATAGTGGACATCCCTGCCACATTCCTGACCTTAGAGGGAAAGCTCTCAGTTTTTCCCCATTGAGAATGATATTCACTGTGGATTTTTCATAGATGGCTTTTATGATATTGAGGTATATAACCTCTATCCCTATACTCTGAAGAGTTTTGATCAAGAAAGGATGCTGTACTTGTCAAATGCTTTTTCTGCCTCTATTGAGAAGATCATATGGTTCTTGTTCTTTCTTTTATTAATGTATGTATCACATTGATTTGTGGATGTCGAACCAACCTTGCAGCCCAGGGATAAATCCCACTTGGTCGTGGTGAATAATCTTTTTAATGTACTGTTGAATCCTATTGGCTGGTATTTTGGTGAGAATTCTTGCATCCATGTTCATCAAGGATATTTGTAATTCTCCTTTTTGATGGGGTCTTTGTCTGGTTTTGGGATCAAGGTAATGCTGGCCTCATAAAATGAGTTTGGAAGTTTTCCTTCCATTTCAATTTTTTGGAACAGTTTCAGAAGAATAGGTATTAATTCTTCTTGAAATGTTTGGTAGAATTCCCCTGGGAAGCCATCTGGCCCTGGGCTTTTGTTTGTTGGGAGATTTTTGATGACTGCTTCAATTTCCTTAGTGGTTATAGGTTGTTCAAGTTTTCTATTTCTTCCTGGTTCAGTTTAGGTAGTTGATACATCTCTAGGAATGCCTCCATTTCTTCCAGATTATCTAATTTGCTGGCATAGAGTTGCTCATAATATGTTCTTATAATTGTTTATATTTCTTTAGTGTTGGTTGTGATCTCTCCTCTTTCATTCATGATTTTATTTATTTGGGTCATTTCTATTTTCTTTTTGATAAGTCTGGCCAGGGGTTTATCAATCTTGTTAATTCTTTCAAAGAACCAGCTCCTAGTTTTGTTGATCTGTTCTACTGTTCTTTTGGTTTCTATTTCATTGATTTCTGCTCTGATCTTTATTATTTCTCTTCTTCTGCTGCGTTTAGGCTTTATTTGCTGTTCTTTCTCCAGCTCCTTTAGGTGGAGGGTTAGGTTGTGTACTTGAGACATTTTTTGTTTCTTGAGAAAGGCTTGTGTTGCTATATACTTTCCTCTTAGGACTGCCTTTGCTGCATCCCAAAGATTTTGAACAGTTGTGTTTTCATTTTCATTGGTTTCCATGAATTTTTTTAATTCTTCTTTAATTTCCTGGTTGACCCATTCATTATTTAGTAGGATACTTTTTAGCCTCCATGTATTTGAGTTCTTTCCGACTTTCCTCTTGTGATTGAGTTCTAGTTTCAAAGCATTGTGGTCTGAAAATAGGCAGGGAATGATCCCAATCTTTTGGTACTGGTTGAGACCTGATTTGTGACCCAGGATGTGATCTATTCTGGAGAATGTTCCATCTGCACTAGAGAAGAATGTGTATTCTGTTGCTTTGGGATGGAATGTTCTGAATATGTCTGTGAAGTCCATTTGGTCCAGTGTGTCATTTAAAGTCTTTATTTCCTTGTTGATCTTTTGCTTAGATGATCTGTCCATTTCAGTGAGGGGGGTGTTAATGTCCCCCACTATTACTGTATTGTTGTCAATGTGTTTCTTGGCTTTTGTTATTAATTGGCTTATATAATTGGCTGCTCCCATATTAGAGGCATAGATATTTATAATTGTTAGATCTTCTTGTTGGATAGACCCTTTAATTATGATATAGTGTCCTTCCTCATCTCTTATTACAGTCTTTGGTTTAAAATCTAATTTGTTTGATATAAGGATTGCCACCCCAGCTTTCTTTTGGTGTCCATCAGCATGGCAAATGGTTTTCTACCTCCTCACTTTCAATCTGGAGGGGTCTTTGGGTTGAAAATGAGTCTCTTGCAGACAGCATATCGATGAGTCTTGTTTTTTTATCCAATCTGCTACCCTGTGTCTTTTGATTGGGGCATTTAGCCCATTTACATTCAGGGTAACTACTGAAAGATATGAATTTAGTGCCATTGTATTGCCTGTAAGGTGACTGTTACTCTATATTGTCTCTGTTCCTTTCTGGTCTATGTTACTTATAGGCTCTCTCTTTGCTTAGAGGACCCCTTTCAATATTTCTTGTAGGGCTGGTTTTGTGTTGGCAAATTCCTTTAGTTTTTGTTTGTCCTGGAAGCTTTTTATCTCTCCTTCTATTTTCAATGACAGCATAGCCGTATATACTATTCTTGGCTGCATATTTTTCTCATTTAGTGCTCTAAAGATATCATGTCAGTCCTTTCTGGCCTGCCAGGTCTCTGTGGATAGGTCTGTTGCCAGTCTAATGCTTCTACCATTGTAGGTTACAGATCCCTTGTCCGGAGCTGCTTTCAGGATTTTTTCTTTGTCTCTGAGACTCGTAAGTTTTACTATTAGTTGTTGGGGTGTTGACCTATTTTTATTGATTTTGAGGGGGGTTCCCTGTGCCTCCGGGATTTTGATGCCTGTTTCCTTCCCCAAATTAGGGAAGTTCTCTTCTATAATTTGCTCCAATATACCTTTGGCCCCTCTCTCTCTTTCTTCTTCTTCTGGAATCCCAATTATTCTAATATTGTTTCATCTTATAGTATCACTTATCTCTCGAATTCTGCCCTTGTGATCCAGTAGTTGTTTATCTCTCTTTTTCTCAGCTTCTTTATTTTTCATCATTTCGTCTTGTATATCACTAATTCTCTCTTCTGCCTCATTTATCCTAGCAGTTAGAGCCTCCATTTTTGATTGCACCTCATTAATAGCCTTTTTTATTTGGTTATATTTTAGTTCTTTTATTTCTCCAGAAAAGGATTCTCTGGTATCATCTATGCTTTTTTCAAGCCCAGCTAGTATCTTTAAAATCGTCATTCTGAACTCTAGTTCCGACATCTTACTAATGTCCATATTGATTAGGTCCCTGGCCATCAGTACTGCCTCTTGTTCTTTTTTCTGAGGTGATTTTTTTCCATCTTGTCATTTTGTCCAGAAGAGAATAGGTGAATGAGAGAACAAAATGCTAACAGGGTAAAAACGACCCCAGAAAAATATACACTAAACAAATCAGAAGAGACCTGAAACCAAGAGAAAAGAAAGGGAAAGAAAGAAAAAAGGAAAAAAAAAAGAGAAAGATTAAAAAAAAGAATATTATCAGATATTATCAGACTGGTGCATAGATCAGTGCCACATACTAGATTTGGGGCATATTTTGGTCTGTTAGAAGAAAGTGTCTTCCAAAATTTTAAAGAAAGAAGAACTTATATATGTACAAAAGTAAGGGTAAATACAATGAAGGGATGGAATATGACTGTGAAGATGAAAATTATAAAAGATTTTATAAAAGGAATTGATAAGATAAGAAGTTGGTTGATAAAAGAAAGAAGAAGAATTAAAAAAAAAAAGGGAGAGAATGTGATCAGGCAGGAGACTAGAACAAAGCCAGCCATATACTAGGGATTTAGGGTATATTTTGGTCTGGTAAAAGAAAGTGTATCTCAAAATTTTGAAGAGAGAACAACTTATATATATATACCAAAAATAAGGTTAACTACTATGAAGGGATAGAATATGACTCTAAAAATGAAAAATAAAAAAGATTTTTTAATAAAGGGATTGATAAGATGTTGGTTGAAAAAGGGAAAAAGAAAAATTCAAAAAAAAAAGAAATAGAAAATTAAAAAATTAACTTTGAAAGACTAAAGAATCATGGTAAAAAAGCCATGGATTCTATGTGCAGTATTCCCCTAGCTCTGGAGATCTGCCATTCTCATTTATCGGTAAACTTGGTCTTGGCTGGCTGTTCTTGCTGATCTCCTGGGGGCGGGGGCGGGGGGGCCTGTTGCAGTGATTCTCAAATGTCTTTGCCAGAGGCGGAATTGCCCCAACCTTGCTGGGGGTCAGGCTATGTAATCTGCTGGGGTTTGCTCTTGGGAGCTTTTGTTCCCTGTAAGCTTTCCCTCCAGGTTTGGAGGATGAGAGTGAAAATGGCAGCCTCCCAATCTCCACCTGGAGGAGCCGAGAACTCGGGCCTTGCTCCTCAGTGCGCCCCCAGAGTAAAGCTGTCAATCACTCCTGTCTCCCTGGTCTCTGGCCGCACTCTGTACTCACCTGGCCTGTGACTGAGCATTTCTATCTCTGGCACACGACCCTGTGTGGAGTCTCCAAACCCAGCAGATCCCTGCGGTGCACGCCTGTGCCACTCCTCCCAGGGGAGAAAGGGGTGTGTTCCCTGATCTGCCGCTTGTTGGGTCCCTGCTGGAAGAGCAATGGCCTGACTGTGCCACGAATCATGGTTTATGGTAACCCCAAGCTGAGAGCCTGCACCTCGGCTCCGTCTCTGCAGCTGGCTTCCCCACTCCAATACCTGGGATCTCTTCCACACTCAGGCACCCCTGGTCTTTCTGTGACCTCGAGGGTCCTGAGACCACACTGTCCTGCGAGGGTTCCACCCCCAGCTTAGCCACTGGAGTGATCTCCCTCAGCGGAGCCTACTTCTAAAAGTTCCAATTTTGTGCTCCACGGCTCTATCACTTGCTCATAACAGCTGATGGAGGCTCCCTCACCCCGCCATTGATCTTCCTGAATATCGCCTCGGATTCACTTCTCCACAAGTCCTACCTTCCATAAAGTGGTCACTTTTCTGTTCAGAGAGTTGCTGCTATTCTTTTTTTTGATCTGTTGAGTTTGTAGGTGTTCAGAATGGTTTGATCCCTATCTAGCTAAATTCCTGGGACCAGACGTAATTTAGGTCTCCGACTCCTCCACCATCTTGCTTCTCCCCCAAGCTCATGATTTTTACCGTATAATGTTGCTTATCTTGTTTCAGAGCAACAAAAAAATCAAATGGTGTTCAGCTATCAGTCCCACAAATATCCAAATTCTAACTCTCATGAAAATATCAATGAAAGTAGAGAAAAGCTGTCTTCAATACTGTATTTCAAGTGCCTAGCACTTAAACACTCAATAAATCGATTGATGGATTCTTACTGCTCCTTCCCTTCATTCCTTCTTCTCCCTCTCTTTTCCTCTCTCTTTCTCCTTTCTCTTCCTTCCTTCCCTTCTTTCTTGCATTGCCTGACAATTTTCCACTGTGTAATATTTTTTAAATTGCAAATATATCCTTCTAAATGTTACATTTGGATACTTTAAACATGAGTTCATTTGCTCATAGTAAGCAATTGTAATAACTTATAATTTGCCTATCTTTATCATTTTTTGCTTTCTATTTTTATGCTTATTTATACTTTACTTTTTTTCTATAATTTGTTCTTTATTGGTTTGCTTCAATTTTTCAAAGAAAAAATTCTTTGAATTTTTTTTCAAAATTAGTTTATTTTTCAAAAACACTTTCAGAGTTATATTCTTTAATTATTAAAAATAAAACTGAACAGGCTTTTACTACCCTGTTTCCTACCACCACCTTTTTTAAGTCTTCTGTTTAGACTTTCTACCAGGACATAAAATTGTAGAGAACTTGGTTAAAATTAATTTAGATACAGAGATCACACTTGTGGTTAAAAACAAAAACAAAAGCATAAAAGCATAGGTTGTAGGAAGAGTAAAATTGGATTTTCTAATCTCAATACAGCAGCCAGAGTCATCTTTTCAAACCTATGTCAGAACATGTCATTTTTCTCCTCAGCACCCTCCAGGAGTCTTACTTCACTCGGAGTAAAGCCCCAAGTCCTCACAGGGGCTACAAAGCCCTACACCATTTGTTTCACATTGCCTATCTTCTCCTCCTCTGTCACCTTCCCCATCACTCAGTCCACTCCAGGTGCACTTGCCTCCTTCTTTGTCCTTCAACACATTAGCCATGCTTTCACCTTTGGACTTTTCCATCAACTCTCTCCTCCATCTGAACCATCCTTCTGTCAGATATGCCTGTTTCTATCTCCTTCAGCCCCTTCAAATCCTGGTCAAATGTCACTTTCTGACAATTGTAATTAACATTCTAAGCCCTGATACCCCCACTTACTCTTATCTTGCTCATTTTTTTTTCATGGTGGTAACATGCATATTTCTGGTATATTGCATAATTTATCATATTTGTTGCTTATTCCTTTCCTTCCTTTTCCACTAATTTAGATACTGGAATATAAGCTCTGTGGAAGCAGGGGTTTTGTTTGGTTTTCTGCTGATTCCTAAAATAGTCATGTACAAAATGAACTTTAAATTCTCTGCCATAAGTGAAAAAGGACTGCAAGAAGATGCTAGTGTTGTTTTCAAGTACAGGCCAATGTCAAAGACTCTGCTGGATGGCTTCAGAATGGAGGTGGTGGCTGTAGGGAATACTATGCCATCACATCAAGTCCATCATGACAAAAGATCAGTTCCAGTTAAGTCAGTGTGGAGATCACAAATGCATAACAATACAAATTGCAGTGTTATGGGGTACCGCAGAAACAACTTGAAAGTTCATGCAAAAAAAAGGGAAGAAGGTGATGCAGATGAAATTAAACTCTTACTGATATTTATTTAGTGCTTACTATCTGTAAAGAATTATGCTGACTATTTTACCATATATCACCTCAAAAATTCTTTGAATAACCTATGAAGTTGGTGCTATTACCTATACTCATTTTCCAGAGGGGGAAACTTAGGCTTAGAGAGTTATAAAACTTTCCCAAGGTCATGCAGCTACTCAGTGCAGCTGTGGATGTAGGTCTCAAGTTTAGGGCTGCCTCTTGCCAAATTATAGGTTTTTACTTCTACAATGACACTGTATCTGATAAATAGATGAAGGTAAATCTACCAGAGTTCTGTGAGAAAGTGACATTAGGCTGAATCTTCAGGAAAGACAAATGTTTCCCATACAGCAGTTGAAGAGATGGGAGGAAGGAAGAAAAAGAAAAAAAAAAATGAAGCACTTAAGACTAACTTTAATCCAGCCAGAATTCATCAGGGAGAATCCTAGAGATGCATATAGAAAAAAAATAACCTCAGGAGACTCAGTTTGCCTGAAGTTCGTAGAGGAAAAGAAAGCAAATATAGTGGAGAGAGAGTTCAGAGAATTTATAAGAGAACAGAAACTCTAATCCCAGAGGAAATCGTACCCTATTACCATAGGGCCCAGACAAAGGGAATATGAATGAGAGAAGCCACCAGAGGAAAGAGAAAGGAAAGTTAGAGCATGCCGTGAAAATACATAAGTATGTTGTGAAAGATATAACAGGAAATATGAATCTGTGTTGTAAACAGAGCAAATACACAAGCATATCTTTGAGTGAAGATAAGCAGACTAAATTTGTTTTCCAACAATATAAAAAAAATATTGTGTTGATTTGAACTTTCCCATCAGTCAACACATGAGGGTGTATTTTTATGTTTAGCACACTAAGTATCAGGCATTTGAAAGATAAAAATTCTCAGAATGCACAGCAATGCATTGTGAAGTAGAGAGAATAAACCTTAGTGATCTTGATTTTAAGAACCTAAACACATAAATAGAAGCTCCAAAATATTCTTAAACTACTGTCTAAAAATCCTTTAAGAAGAAGAAAACAGGCTAGTAAATCAAAGATTTATTTACAAGAACTAATAAAAGTTGTGAAATAAAATGTATTCAAACCTTCAAAATTGGGATTACTTTCTCAGAAGAAAGGAAATTTGGCTTTGACATAGTAAAGATGAGGAAGTTCCTATACAATAAAAAACAACACGAGAAATGATGAAAGGTTTTCTTCCTTTTAAGCTGTCACAAAATGTTAAGGTCACTACATATGAGAGGAAGTAGTGTCAATGCCAATGGAAAATAAAATTAATACTTCTAACATCGAATGTTCATTAACGTAGAGAATTTATGGAAGAAAGAAAAAAGGTTTGCAGCTGCATTTAGAGTCATATGCAAATCAATGAGCAAGGGAATGCATTCTGACCAACCCAGGACAGATGATAAAAGAAAAAACACAAAGAACAAGAATGACGGAGGATGGTTGGTGGTGCTTTCAATATATTAAAAAAGGGAGATGATGCTGAAAGAGAAAGTATGCTTAATAAAAAAAAATGTTTAGGAACTATTTAGAAAGAAAAATAGAGAAGTAAGGTGAAATACCAAAACAAAACAAAACAAAACAAAAAAACCACCCACATAATCTAACAGAAAGTATTAACATTGAAATGTAAGCATCAGTCTTGAATGTTTATGCGAGAAAAAGTAAGTGACTACTAACAGGGGAAGAGGCTTTAAGTTAAGACAGTTTAAAAGAAGAAAGAGAGGTAAAAATGCTTATGGTTGGACATGCCGGTTTTTCTTTAAATCATCTGATTTACCAGAAAAGTTGCTAAAACATCCATTATTCATTCATCATACCAAACTGTAATTTATTTCTCACATGTATGCATCCACATATAAACTTCAGCTTCTAGAGGACAGTAATCATGTCTTATTCATCTTTGGATGCTGAGTGCTAGGAACATAGCAAGCTCTTTATGCATATTCACTGCACTGAATGGATATGTGAATTTACCATACATTGGTGCAATTAGAATCCTTATGCTAATTCACGAATGAGAAAAGAAATTAAGAGTAATCTATGGATTAAGTTGAGGTTGTTCCTAACTGTACATGTGATCAGTAGAGAAACTCAAAAGATCAAATTTGCAAGTAGTAAAGTATAAAGTTGAAATAGGATTTGGTGCACAGTAGTCAAAATGTATGCAGCTGAGACCATTTTTGAGAGCACCTCCTTGATCCATAGGACCACAATTCCTACACCAGTGATACTATTAAAAATCAGATGGCGATAGAAGAACGTGGTGAGTTTTAAAATACACAAATTGTTTCATTTCTGTTTTGTGGTTTAGTTAGATAACACTAGGGGCATTGGTACACTTCAGGTGGCTGGGATTGCCAGCAGTGAGGACAGTTAAAAAGGCTCATGTGAGATCTAAGTGAAATGAGAATTGTGTATCCCCAAAAACTCACATGTCAAAATCCTAAACCCTAGTATCTCAAAATATGACAGCATTTGGAGAAAGGTATTTTAAAGAAGTAATTAAGGTTAAATGAGGTTAGGGTACCTGGGTGGCTCAGTCTATTAAGCGTATGCCTTCGGCTCATGTCATGATCCCGGGGTCCTGGGATCGAGCCCCGCATCGGGCTCCCTGCTCAATAAGGAGCCTATTTCTCCCTCTCCTTCTGCCTGCCACTCCACCTGCTTGTGCTCTCTCTCTCTGTCAAATAAATAAAATCTTTTCTAAAAAATAGGTTAAATGAGGTCACTGGACAAGGGGACCTTATAAGAAAAGTGGTTGGTTCGCAGAAACTCATAACTGTAGTTAAAATAGATAAAGGACAGATTAGATAGATAGATGATAGAAGTAGAGATATATACACAGAAGAATATGTATCAATGCACAGAATGTTTCATGACCCAAAGATATAATTAATCAAATTCTGTATATAAGAGTTCCAACAAGATAAAAGAGAAAAGAGGAGAAAAAAATAACCAGAGATAATGGATTTGGCTTTAATCATGAAGGCTACTTTATCCTCTGTGACTCGACAAAAGTAGAGAAGAATAGGTGTAAATGTAAGTACATTTTTATGTGCACAGTGAGAGATGAGAGTTAGCGTCATTTACAGCTGAAATTCCCGATTTCCTTGACTATGTAGGAAGATAGATAATATTGGAGAAGAGTGATGGTTGGTTGAAATGGTTGCTGGAGATTTGGAACAGTTGGTGATAGAAAAAAACAGAATCAAGAGTAGTTATATTTTCAAATCCTTTTCTTTGATAGTATATGCAGTAATGAATTATAAATTTTGGATCCATGTCAATAATAAGTAGATATGGAAGAGCTCTTGCTCACAGTAGAGTGCTAAGAGCTGATGGGTAATTAAGGAGGGAGTGCTGGAGTTGAAAAATCATCACTTGCAACTATCATGGTATAGATTAGATTAGTTCAGGACCATCGAAGGAAGCAAAATCTAAGAAAATGTTGTAATGTGGAGCAGGCCATTTGCATGATCAAAAAGTCTCTCCACAGACCGCTTATTGCTTGCAAGGGAGAAAAACAAACTGTGATTATACATTGGAGAAATCAGGCCACATCTTGACCAACTAATGGCACCAATGAAGGACAGATGAACATCACACACCTGCACAAGCGATGTCCTGAGAAGGATACGATGTCATCCATGCAGTACTCTGGCCAAGAATGTATAATGTCAATCTAGTTAGGAGGAAATATCAAAAAAATAAATTGCTGCATGTTCTATGAATAAAAAGATGAGGTTGGAAGTGAACTCTTCAAAAATGTCATTGTTAGAGAGGAAACGAAAGGCTGTGGAGGAAATGTAAGTTTATGAAGTTGAGAATTCTAGTGAGATTACATAAGGGAATTATCCATAATCACCTATGTATGTAGGAATGAAAGAGTCTAATGTATGCAATTACTCGCAGATTGTTCAGGAAAATCGTTACGCGTGTGTATATAAGATAGGTAGATAGATCAATTGATTCATCGATTGATAGGCAGGCAGGAAAACAGAGAACAACTGAGAAATAATAAAGCAAATGGGTCAATAAACAATAGGTGAACCTGGGTAAAGGGTATATGGGTGTTCTTTGTATATTTTTATTTTTGCAATCTTTTCAAGTTTGGGATTATTCTTCCACACATATACACAAAAAAATTAATTTAAAATTTGAGGGTAATCACAGTAACAGTAGGAGCAGAATTATAATCTCCACTAAGGTCTCCAGAGGTGGTAAACCTTGAGCTGAGTGACCAAGGAGACAAAGCAAAAAAAGCCTGACAAACTGACAACAGCCTGTGCCGTTTGATGTACATGAGACAGAACATGGGATTCTGCCCCAAATTCTGCCCTAAACTCCCCTTCATGTGGTACCCTTAACATCAAGGGAATACACCATGAAGGATACTGGCAAAGCAAGTTTAAGCAAAGGTGTCACATGAAAGTAAGAAGCCTCCACACTGATACTCCTCCATTAACAAATGAATGACGTGGCTTCTCTTCTATATCTTTAGAGGCTATGGCGTTATACCTTGTTGAACATGCAAGATAAAATCAATCTTACAATTTATGGAGAAAAAGTCCTGATTAATGCCTCTAAATATATTGCAAGTGATATGAAATGTGTTGGAGTATTCCTTTTCAGTCACTGAAATCTAATCCAGTTTTTAAAAACAATTAGGTAAGTTTCATTTAGCACATATTCATAGGAGTGCATGCCTATCTCAGTTTGACTAAGGTTTAGAGGATTTTCCTCAGTTTATTCCATTAAATACAGGTGAAATGTCAATAATACAAGTTGAGCATATCGAAACAAAATGTATACTTTTGGATAACTCAAGGATGTTTCTAAACATGCTACTGCTATATTTTAAATCTACTAAGAACACACATTTTTTTAACATGGTCTTATTTTCCTGTGTTTAGCAAAATGCCCATTTTATAAACCCATTTAAAAGAAAAGCACAACAGGGAGATTGATCCACTAGTCCACAAGTCACTTTGGAGAACCAACGATAATTATTTTTTAAATTAATTATCCTCCCCAAAAATGATGGATTAAAAAAGTGGATGATTTATGGTGTTCTTTTAGTGATTAATTACAGATTGTTGAGATAACGGGCTATTTTTCCCTCAAAATCTTCTTGCTGCTTTCAGCTGAGCACTTACCTTAATGTTATACACATTAAATATTTAATGGATTTTATTTATGGTGTTATGGGAGGAATACATTGTGGGAAGGTTTTTGTCTCATCAGTCATGCATACAGATAGATTTCTTACTATTTTTCAGATGTCTGTTTTATCTGGTTCCTACCTCTTAACAGCATTTCCTGCCTGCCAGCACTGGCACTTTAATCTCTGAGTTATCTCTGAGTTAATCTCTGAGGTATTAGGTGTCCTGAAACCAGGGGTGCCTGGATGGCTCAGTTGGTTAAGCGTCTGCCTTTGGCTCAGGTCATGATCCCAGGTCTTGGGATGGAGCCCAGCGCTGGGTTCCCTGTTCAGTGTGGAGCCTGCTTCTCCCTCTCCCCCTGCTGCTCCCCCTGCTTGTGCTCTCCTGCTCTCTTTCTCTCTCTCTCTGTCAAATAAATAAATAAAATCTTAAAAAAAAAAGGGTCGTGAAACCATCAAAGCCCCATATTGCCACCTCTCTAATATCATTCTTCGTTCATTAAATATTTTGAGTTGTAAATTACAATACACATAGTTGTAAACCATTATACAAACAGGCAATTGAGAATTTCAATTGCAGAAATTTAATCCCTAGAAAGCACAGACAGATATGTTAACTGTAACTTTTGTTGTAAATAGCTTGCTCCCTACTGCATATGAAGTTTCATTGTCGCCAAGGTCTCTTGGTTGAAGGAAAACAGGTAGTCCCAAAATGGAACTTGGAAAAAGATAATTTTCACTCCAAATCCTTTTGCCCCCATTGTAGCAATCCCAGGAGACCACAGGGAAGAGGTGTGGTCGTGCAACCAGTTTAGGAATATAGCAGATACAAGTCTGAATTCTATCTCTGCTTATGTATGTACTTAATGAGCGACAGCCAGAAGAGATGCGAAGGGGAGAGAGAGAGAGAGACGGGGGATCTCCTTCTGAATTTTGGCTTCTGCAGGGTTTCAGATGGGTTACCTACAGCGGAAAAATATAACACATTTATCTCCCTATAAACTGCCCAGTTTATTTAGCCAAGTTTACAAAATTTTTAAAAGAGGAGGCCAGGTAGCACAGGAGCTAATGCAACATGTCTCAGTATGGCTGTGCCCTAATGGGACAAATTTCAGGGAATGTTCTCAGTATCATTAAGAACCTGCCGGAAGTGAAGAAATCGCCATTCTTGTTACACAACAAAAGTCTTATGCCTGGGATTTATATTTCCATCCTGAAAGACCAAACACTCCCAATTTATGCATTTCCTTTCAAGGGACTGTTTATGTATGTAAGGCACTAACGTTTTCTTGATGCAATTTAACCGTTAGCAAAGTCTTCCTCTGGAAGGAAAAATCAGAATCAGCTCTCAGTGTCTCTGGCTCATTTCCAGAGACCCAGAAATCCCTTTCCCTGATTCTTGAGGGGATTTGATCCTAAGTTTGGTTTAAAGACTGTGATCACCAAACCATTTCCCCTCTAGCGAGGCTTTTGTTGGAGCTTATACAAAAAGGCCAGGGCCCAAACATTCTAAGGCAATTACTTAATTGCTCATAATTACTGCTTAAAATGTTTATGCTTTTAACTGCTGAGGAGACATAGCTCTCTCTGACCTCTTTCTATATAAAATGTCACTTCTTTCTAACAAATAGCAAACCTCGCTTATTTATGAAATAATGAAAAACAGATTTAAAAAAACCTCTCAATTCCCCTCTTGAAGTTCTTTATGTGATTTAAATAGCTGGTTAGCTTCAGTTAGTTTGAAACATTACTGAAAATTCTCACAGGAAAACCTACCCCTCCTTAAAGTAGCATTTAAGATTAAATTTTTTAAACAAAATAAATTATTCTTGTATTACTTTCTCCCAAAAGTCAAAACATTATGATATTGCTCAGTAAGATTTTGATTCTCCTTTGCTCTGACCACAAGACTGGCCAGCCTTATCTACACAGGTTGAAAAACAAATGATGATACTTTAAAATGATTCTCTGTGAAAATGGTTCTTAAAATTATTTGTGAACCAGAACATTTTCAGAAGTGCATAACATTATGGATCTTCCATTTTCTCAAAATCCACCAATCTAAGATAAATTTATAATGAAATTTAAGCATCTTAAGGATCCCCTGAGGGCCAGTCTCTCCTGAGTCTATGTGAAGCCCTTCTCTAGCACAGTTTTTCATAAGATGGGGACCAGAGTCACAGACTTGACTTTCCACCTGTCCTTCTGATTTACTGGTAATGCAAGACTGAACCATTTACCTGCTCCTCCAAGCCTCAGTTTCCTCATCCATGTAAGGAAGATAATGTAAGTACCTTCTCCATAGAAACAGAATGAGAATTATATTTTCAACAAATATTTGTTACATGACTAATAGATATTGTTAATTTGTGTCAAGTGTAGAGCAATGCATGAGTGGACAAGACAGAGTCTTCACTGAACTTATAGCCTAATAGGGAAGATAAGTAGGAAACAATGACAATAAGCAGTTAATTCCATTTTGATGGGTACCATGAAGGGGACACACAAAGAAAGTGTAGCAAAGATCTGAAGGATGAGCCAGTGCCTTTTTTATTACCTAGGTAAAGGAATCTGGGAGAAGGGCACTGTAGACACCTGAAAGGCCAGGGGCAAAATCACTGAGAATTCAACCTTCAAGGAACTGAAAAAGATGTATGTAGTTGTGATCTGGAAAGCAAATGTGAAGCAGAACCTATAGAGGAATGAGGGGCAAGATCATATAGGGTGCTGTCCATCTTCAGGGCGTGGACTTTATCCTAAGAGCAATGAGTAGTCATTAAAAAATGTTAGGAACAGCTGTGAGAAGATTAAGACTGTGCTTTTAAAAAGTTAGTCTAGGGATGCTGGACGGCTCAGTAGGTTAAGCGTCCGCCTCTTGATTTCAGCTCAGGTCATGATATTAGGGTTGTGAGATTGAGCCCTGCGTCTGGCTCTGTGCTGGGCATGGAGCCCACTTAAGATTCTCTCTTTCCCTCTCCCTCTGCCCTGCCCTCCTCCACCCTCTCAAAAAAACAAAAACAAAAACAAAAAAAGTAAGTGTAAATAGGCATACTGAATAGGCCTATATTTATTAAAGAAATTGAATGAATAACTAATAATATTCCAAAAGAGAAAGTAGCATGTCCAGATGGGTTCAATGGTGAATTTTACTAAATATTTAAGGAAGAAATTATACCAATTCTCAACAATCTCTTCCAGAAGGTAGAAGCAGAAGAAATACTCCCTGACTCATTCTACAAAGCCAGCATTACCATAACACCAAAACCAGGCAAAGACACCACAAGGCAACCATAGGCCAATATCTCTCATAAATATAGATTCTAAGTCCTCAATAATATTTTAGTGAATCAAATTCAACGGTGTATAAAAAGAATTATATACCACAACCAATTGAGATTTATCCCAGCTATGTAAGGCTAGTTCACATTTGAAAATCAATTAATGTAATCTAGCACATCAACAGGCTAAAGATGAAATATCTCATGATCATATTGATGAAATAGAAAAAACATGTGATAAAATCCAACAGTCATTCATGATAAAACCTCTCAGCAAGCCAGGAATAGAAGGTAACTTTTCAACTTGATAAAGAATATCAAAACAGAAAAAGAAAGAAAAGAATATCAAAACAGAAACAAAAATATATAGCTAACAACATACTTAATGCTGAGAAACTAGAAGCTTGCCTGCTAATGTCAGGCACAAGGCAAGGATGTTCCTTCTCACCACTCTTTCAGCATTGTACTCTAAGTCCTAGCTAATGCAATAAGACAAGAAAATGCAATTAAAGGTGTACACACTGGGAAGTAAAAAATAAGATTGTTTTGTCACAGATGACATGATCATCTATGTAGAAAATCTGAAAGAACCGACCAAAAAACTCTTACAAATAGTAAATGATCATAGCAATGTTGGAGAATATAAGGTTAATATGCAAACATCAATTGCCAGTTTGTATACCAGCAATAAAAAGTGTAATTTGAAATTAAAAATGCAATACCATTTACATTAGCACCCTCCAAAATTTAATAGTTAGGTATAGATCTAAAAAATATGTACAACATCTGTAGGAGGGTAACTACAAAGTTCTGGTGAAAGAAATCAGAGAAGAACTAAATAAATGGAGAGATTTAATATTCATGGATAGGAAGACTCAACATTGTCAAGATGTCAGTTTTTTCCAAATTGATCTTTAGATTCAAAGCAATTCCAATTAAAATCCCAGTAAGTTATGATGTGGATATTGACAAACTGATCCTAAAGTTTATAGGGAAAGGCAAAAGACCCAGAATAACCAACACAATATTGAAGGAGGAGAACAAGTCAGAGGACTGACACTACCTGACTTCAAGACTTAGTACCAAGCTACAGTAATCAAGGAAGTGCAGTATTGGCAAAATAATAGACAAAAGATCAATGGGTTGGAATAGAGATCACAGAAATAGACCCCCATAAATACAGTCAATTGATCTTTAACAATGGAGAAAAAATAGTCTTTTCAACAAAAGGTGTTAGAAAAACTAAACTTCCACATATAAAAATAAATGAATTAAGACACAAATCTGGGGCGCCTGGGTGGCTCAGTTGGTTAAGCGACTGCCTTTGGCTCAGGTCATGATCCTGGAGTCCCGGGATTGAGTCCCGCATCAGGCTCCCTGCTCGGCAGGGAGTCTGCTTCTCCCTCTGACCTTCCTCCCTCTCATGTTCTCTGTCTCTCTTTCTCTCTCTCTCAAATAAATAAATAAAATCTTAAAAAATAAAAAAATAAAAAGACACAGATCTTACATTTTTCACAAAAATTAACTAGAGATGGATCATAGACCTAAATGTAAAATGCAAAACTATAAACCTGATAGAAGGTATCATAGGAGAAAACAAGGATTGAACTGTATTATCTGACTTCAAGCATAGAACAAGGATGAATAAATTGAAATTTCATAGAGAAATTTTCATTCAAAACCATAAAGAATATCCTATGCTACAGTTTCCCAAGGAAGGAATATGCTTCCTGGCAAGGTAGTGTTTTCTGTCAGTGGGGAATTTGATATCAGACTGTTTTTTCCCTTAGCCAGATGCTATGGTGGTGGTTCCCAACTTGGCAACTTAACAGAATATGTTAGGGGAGCTTTATAAAATTAGAGGTTTCTGGGTTCATTCTTAAGCCAGCATTTGAAGCCACTGCTAAATGAGAGTTAAGTATGGGGATTTTTCCATTAGATTAGATTACTTTCAATATCCTAAAGTTAATAAAAATTAGTAAACTACTGTTCCTTTTTGCTAAAAATTCCTTAGGTTTTTTTTATGTGTCAGAATGCACTTATCTTTTCCTCTTTTTTTCCCCTGAGTTTTGCCTGCTCACTCTTCCACTCTTACATTAATTTCCTTACTTATTCATTTATTTTCAGTTTTTCCTTGAAAAGGACAGGATCCTTGTTTAATCTGCCATTTCTCAAAGAATTTAGTTCAGTGTCTTTCATATAGCATTCACTCAATAAACAGTTGTTAAATTTCAGCCATGGGGATGCTCTTTTACAGTGGCTCAGTTCTCTTTTTCCATCAGATCACTAAACATCTTCTTAATAAGCCAAGTGAATTAATGGATCCTCCTGAGCTTTGTCAGTCACAACCAGGGAATAATTTAGGAGACTGACTTGCTGAAAAACATCTCCAGAGTTTACATTGCTATAGAAACAGGAAATTTTTTATTCTTTACCACAATTGATAACTAATTTTATAGATTATACAACAAAACTATCGAATAACTAACTCATATTCACAACCACCTACAGAGAATTCCACTGGGTAGGAAAACATCAATTATCTGAAGTCTAGAAGTTAAAAAGTTCTCAGGAAACAAACTGGATATTACTTCTAATATAAAAAGAGATTTTAAACAGGATGACCAAAATAGAATTCAGAAAATTGCAAGATAATATCTTCTAAGTGGAAATTTCGCAGTAGAAAAATGAACCTATCGAATTTGCCACATATTATAGTAAAGCATTAGTGTATGAAGCAAATGAAATCAGAATATTTGGGGGGATTTATAAGGTGAATTTTCACTCCTCGCTCTGTGGATAACACTATATAGATACACATTCATTGTAATGAGGGTTATAATGGTCACTGAAGATAGAGAATCTCTACACTTAAGAGCTTCCAATTCTAGACAATATCTTTTCACACTCTCTAGGTATTGGGAACAACTCTGAATTGTGATATAAGACAAGATCTTGTCCCACAAGAAACTCTACTTCTGTTCCGATGCCACTTTATTTTCAATCACCCTGTCTCTATCATTCTTCTGTTACTTCTCTCCATCATTCCCTCCTTCTTCTCTCCTTCCATTTTCCCACTATGAGGGCTGTGTTGAAGTAGAAGTGGATTTGCTTAAGTGGCCACACCACATTTGTACCATCTTATTCTTACTGGTATCTTATTTCACCATCTTCCACATATAGAGGGCACTTGCACATTTGCTGGATTGGATTATAAGCTCCATGAATACAGGCCTCAAATTTTTCCCAATGACCTAATTGTGATGACCTGTATCTGTTGAGTGTATAAATGAATAAATAAACATCATGGGAAAGTATATTATCTTAGAATTATATTTATTCACATTATATCTATTTTCAAATGAAGGAGAAATAAAAAGCAAGTCCACTAGAATTTTGATTATCAGTTTTAACTCCCTTCCTGTTACTTTTTGTAGAGTTGCCTTTCTCATATATTATGTTCTGGTTCGCTCTTGGTTACCATGGTGTCCAGACCGCAGCACAGTAATGTCAAGGCAAGCATAGCAAAAGAGGAGCTCTTAGGTTTCTAAGTAAGATGTTGTTGATGGATTTGTTTTTATATTCCTCCTACATGGTCATATATTTCTCTTGGGAAAAGCCCACTACAGGGAGAGAGTAAAGCTCTTGACCTGGAAGTATGTTTTGATTTCTGCCTCCAGAGTAACATGGCTTCATGCTGGGACCATGTCAGGCTCACTGGGAAGGACAAGTGATGAATGGTAGGCTGTATTCCCTCACCAGGGAGTATAACTCCCCTTGGTGGTCGGGGAAGTTCATCTCCAGGGCCACAGCATGCTCACTTCTAAATGGGCAAGTCAAGGAAGTCTAGCTCTTGACTTGGTGGTACTATGCTTTGGTCAATAGCACACTGATTAATACCCCAGACTTTCTTTCCTTCTTTTTCTTGTTTCTGTGTTGATTTTCCATGAAAAGAATTTTATTCCAGGGATATAGAAATGACAAAGGAGTTGTTTATGTTGTTATCAGAAAAGTGTATATTTCCATGGCCAAGTAATTCAGCAGCTGAGGAGAAATAAAGGTTTGGAGAAGAGCTCCAAGACATAGTCCTTCCCAAAGGAACTGATCTTGAACTGGAGAAGCACTAAACACAACAGGATGGATAGGGTTGATGTAACTTTGCATGGAAGAAGAGAAGTAGACGGATTTGGGACTACAGAGAATGCAAGAATGAAAAGTGAATGAGTATAGGAATGTACTTTATTTGGAATGTTATCTGTTATTAATGTGGAGTACACTCTTTGCTGAGGTTCTGGATGATCCCTACACTTCACTCAGCCCAAAAGTACCAGGTTCATAGTCCCTCATGTGGGATAGAAAATGAAATAAGGAGAGCTTATAGGGAAAATTCCAAATGGCAGATGGGCTCTAGGTAAGGCACGGGAGCTGGAGGTGCCTCCTAAGTTCAGTTCTACACCTTCCTATGAGATAGGAATGCTTTGGATGCTAGTTCCCAGAAGAAGGGGCAATCCCATCTGAAAGCTGGGAAAACAAATCCCACCTTGTTCCCCATCAGGATGCAAAACTTCTATTATCACTATTAACCTCTTCATGGAACATTTCTCCTGACTGAGTGTTCGGTTGGAAAGTTGATGTAGGACTAACGGCACTATTTAACTGGCATTCGGAAGAAGACACCATCAAGTCTTTCTATTTTTCTCCAGCTAATACTTATGGTCTGCCATGCTCTATATTTATCAATAACAATGAGGACCTAGATCGTTGGAAATTTTGGCTTCTGGGGGAAAAAATGCCTCATGTGAGATATATTATGGTGGAAGGAAATTGGCACTAAATCCTAAAACACTGTGATTCTGTGGTTTGATGTTTCATGAATTTTTGCATGCTAAAAAAGTGTTATAATATGATTTTGTGTCCTGGACCTTTTTTTTTTTTAAGATTTTATTTATTTATTTGAGAGAGAGAGAATGAGAGAGAGCACATGAGAGGGGTTAGGGTCAGAGGGAGAAGCAGACTCCCTGCTGAGCAGGGAGCCCGATGCGGGACTGGATCCAGGGACTCCAGGATCATGACCTGAGCCGAAGGCCGTCGCTTAACCAACTGAGCCACCCAGGCGCCCTGTGTCCTGGACCTTTAAGGAAATAGGAAAATAAGAAAGTCTTGAGGCTTCAGTGAAAGATTCTTTTCTCAGGAGCTGCTCCAAAAAACACATTCTAGACATGCTGCAGAAGGAAAAAAGCAGTGGTTGAAACAGAAAATGTAAGGCTGAGTGTGAAGATGTTTTATACATATTCTGGGTTTTCATTTTTGTGCAGTCCATTAGTCAGGATTCTCTAGAGAAATAGAATGAAAAGGAGATATATTTCCATATATTTCTGTCTCTACCTACCTACCTACCTACCTGTATCTATCTATCAGATTTTAAGGAAGTGGCTTATACAACTGCAGGAAGTCAGTGAGTCCAAAATCTGATGGGTGAGGCCCCAAGATGGAGATGTTTCTTTCCCTGGATGTGTGTTTATTTGATTTAAAAACCTCTTCGAGGAGATTGTGGAAAATCAGTTGCTGTGGTGGCAGCATAGGTTTAGGATTTTCACAAATTGCACCCCCACTCCCTCCTCCCTACTGACAAACACACACACTTTCTCCCCCGAGAGACTAATGAGGTAGCAAAACCAAAAGTCTGTGGACACATTTACAACAACAAAACCAAGGGATAAGGTGTTCTTACCAATTCTGAAATAGAAGCAGGTGGGCACAAATCATCAGTGGCATACCAGGCTGTTATTGGCACACCTGTGTGTATTGGCACTTGTGCCAGAGAAAGCAGAGGGGGCCACAGGGGGGCCTGAAGGACCTGAGAACAAGAGAACCCACAGATTGCTTCAGAGTTTCACTGAAAAGCATGGAGGACTAATTGACAACAACAGTTAGAGCTGAGGGCTGCGCTGCCCTTTCTAATAGCAGGTGGATGCAAGTCCCTTACCCCTACTTGTGTTTTCCCCTAGGGCCTGGGGGCTGGGGCAGTCTAGCCTTTTATGAGCTCTCAAAACTGACCCACAAGGGCTCTCTTACAGGACAAGTCTCCACACTAAAGAAAAAATGTTGGGAGTGAAAGCAAAATTTAGCAAGATAGGCAAAAACAGAAAAAAAGAAAGGGATTGTCTACATAAAAGGAGGGAGAGGACCAGGCCAGGATATTTCAGAAAGCAAGCTGCCATAAAGTAACACTACACAAAAATGATAGAGTTCTGCGTAGTTGCAAACGCTCTCTAAACTCACTCCCCTTCTAAATGTTTAGGGAAACTAGATTTTCATAAAAACTACCAACAGAAAAGCATTGAGGTCCAATCCCACCCAAAGTTGTTCTAAGAACAAAGAAGACTGAATGAGTCTTAGAAATCATGAAATAGGGGCATCTGGGTGGCTCAGTCGGTTAAGTGTCTGACTCTTGGTTTCGGCTCAGGTCGTGATCTCAGGGTTGTGAGATCGAGCCCCCGTTGGCTCTGCACTCAGCATGGAGTCTGCTTGAGATTCCCTCTCTCCCTCTCACTCTGCCCCTCCCAATCAGGCTCTCTCTGGTGCACATGTGCACACTTTCTCTCTCAAATAAATAAATAAATCTTTTTTAAAAAAGAAGAAATCATGAAATATATGCTTAACGAAAAATATCAAAACTATCAGTACTATTTAAAAACAAGCTAAAAGGAAATTAAGAAAAAACAAAACAATGTGAATTCCAATTTTAATTCAAAGATTATTTATCAATTATCATGTAGAGTCACTTTATTAGATCATGGGGGAGGAAAGATAAACCTGATAAAAAAATCTATTCTTCCAAGACCTTACAGACCAGTGAAGAAGGAAACTCAAATCACTCAATCAGAGGAATTCCTTTTTTATTTTATTTTATTTATTTATTTGTCAGAGAGTGCAAGTGCGCATGTGTGAGCACAAGCAGGGAGAGCTGCAGGCAGAGGGACAGGGAGAAGCAGGCTCCCCTCTGAGCAGGGAGCCCAATGCGGGACTCGATCCCAGGACCCTGGGATCATGATCTGAGCCGAAGGCAGACACTTAACTGACTGAGCCACCCAGGCGTCCCCAGAGGGATTCTTTTATGTGAAATAAATGCTGGTCAAGTGAGTAAATTATTCCAGGAAAAAAAAAAGTTAAACACTATACATTTTGAATGAAATTCTTCAATCCAGTGTGACTAAGTCACAGCAGGAAAGGCACATTTGCGGGCATTTTAGGCCACCATCCGTGCTGGTAAAAGAGGCCAGCAGCTCGTGTAAATAAGGAAATACAAAAGCGAGGTGTTGGGAGCCAAGGAGAAGGGGGAGCATAACCTCTTTTCCCAGCAGCAGATGGCTGACCTCTTTACCTGCTTTGGCTCTGCTCCTATCCTCTCATTTTTCCCAACAGGGAGACACTCCCTGCTGAGGCTTATTGAGTCCCTGGTACTCTATCTTCCTGTGGCTGTGACTCCCATAGCAGGTGAGCCCAAGGGCTTGCCTGCAGATGGCACTACTCAAAACATGGGGACCTGCCCTGTGCTCTTAAGTCGGGGCATTTAAAGAGCTCTATCCAGTTAAATGAAATCTTGCCATTTACAACGACATGGATGGATCTAGAGAGTATAAAGCTAAGTAAAACAAGTCAGTAATAGAAAGACAAATACCGTATGATTTCACTCATATATGGGATTTAAGAAACAAAACAAACGAATAAAGAAAAAGAGACAAACAGGTGGATGGGAGATGGCTGAAATAGATAAAAGGGGATTAAGATAAACTTACCGTGATGAGGACTAAGTAATGTTTAGAATTGTTGAATAATTATATTGTACACCTGAAACTAACATAACACTGTATGTTAACTATCCTGGAAATAAAATTAAATTAAAAAAAAATAAGACGAAATCATAGAGGGAGATAAACCACAAGAGACTCTTAACTACAGAAAACAAACCGAGGGTTGCTGGAGGGGAGGAGGGAAGGGGATGGAGTAACTGGGTGAGGGGCATTAAGGAGGGCAATGATGTAATGAGCACTGGGTGTTCTATGCAACTGATGAATCACCGAACTCTACCTCTGAAGCTAATGGTATACTTCAATTAATTGAATTTAAATAAAATTTAAAAAAATAAAAGAATTTAAAAATCAGGAAAAAAAATTATGCTTGACTTCTCTGCCCCCCTCCCATATCCATATCCAAGGCCCCAGTAAGTTCTGTCAATCTTCAAAGCAAGTACCGAATGCTACTCCTCTTCGCTGCTTCCCGCAGCAGCTGTGCTGGTCCTGAGCACCGTCCTATCTCAGCCGGACAACTGCAGTAGGTTCCTGCTTTCACTCTTGACTCCTACATCCAGTCTCCATATAGGAGGCAGAGGGATAATTTTACCAAATATGATTATGTTCTTCCCTTCCTCAGGACATCCCTAGTATAGCCCTGGTCACATCATAATAAATTCACCCAGGGTGAATCTTGTAGCCCCAGGATATGGTCCTTCTGGGGTTTCAATGTAAATCCTACGGTATTTTCTAAGTCTCTCCATCTTGCTGGGCCTCAGATATCCCCACACCACCCTCGTGGGCAGTGGCTGAAATCTCTTTTAACTCTCCAGCTGTTTCCTCCCTTGGGATCCTTGGAATCTTGCCTTGTCCAGATCCAGGGGTCATCCAGGATTTAAGGGGAGTTTATATACAGATGTGGAGATCCCCCCGACCCCATGGCTCTCTCCTTCCTAGGGTCACTCTTCTCCCCCAGTCAATTTCCGGCCACTCTGGCAGCCCCACACTCCATCCTCTGACTCCTCAGGCCAATAGGACTGTGGTTTTCTGCTTGAACTCTATCTGGAATACTCCATGAGAACTGGGATATGCCCTTGGGGTGGTACAGGGGGGTGGGGGAAGCATACAAATAAGAATCTCACTCAGTGTTGTTACCTTCTTTTAATGGTGGATTCTGCTCCAGTTTCTTGCTCTTTTTTATCACTCTCCATTATCTCAAATTGCTGCCTTTTATATTTTATTTAGAGTTTAGAGTAGTTATTTGCTGGATAAAGCTGATAAAATCTGACAACTGGAAGCTACCTAATAATTGCTGAAGTGCTTTATTTGATCTTCCCAATATGTCCACAGTTATTTTTAGAGGATGGTTCCCACATTTGTTCTAATTACATACTCTCTGCATCATTAAGGGGGCACCTCTCAATAAATGTTTTTATCTAGCATGGTTCTAGGAGAGTCATTTTCCATCAAAGTCCTAATCATGGCCTGAAGATTTTACAATTTCAGGACCTCATTACCATTGTTAAATTCATCTACTCTTACTTCCACCCTTGCTTTCTCTGCTTCAGCCACCCTGGCTCTGTGGTATTCCTTGAACAGGATGGTACCTTCCTGCTGCGAGGCTTTGAACTTGATAGTTGGCTGCCTGAAATAATCTTCTGTCAGTTATCCATGTGTCTCACTTTCTTACTGCATTTAGGTCTTTATTTAAATGCCACCTCCAGGAACATACTTCCCTTACCCCCTCTTCCAACCACACCCCTGCTTATCATTCCCTATTTTTTATTTCCTCTGTAGCATTTATTGCCAGCTGACATGCTAAATGTTATGTTGACTCGTCTTATTTATCTTATCTGTACTCCCACTAGGGAGTATATTCGCTAAGGGCTGGGATTTCTGTCCATTTTCCCTGTTTTCCCCCCAGTCTAATTTCCCTCTGGGGCACAATATTTGTTAAATGAATGAACAAATAGACTATAATTCAGTTTGCTCTCTGGGTTATTGCAGATCTTCCTCTGTGAGATTTCTTTTTTACCTGGTCACTCTGCACTTGTAATGCTCCATCTCCCTTTTTTTTCAGTTATACTTTTATTATTTTTTAAGATTTATTTATTTATTTGAGAGAGAGAGAGAGCAGGAAGGGGCAGGTGGAGGAGAGAGAAACTTCAGCAGACTCTGCACTGAGTGTGGAGCAATGTGGGGCTCCATATCAAGACCCTGAGATCATGACGTGAGCTGAAACCCAGAGCCAGATGCTCAACGGACTGCACCACCCAGGGGCCCCTGCAGTTGTACTTTTATCAGTGGTTAAGATCAAGCAACTCATTTTTTATATTGGCCTGGTTTGTCCTCTAAGGTCTCAAGTATCCTATTAAGTCAGTAGCTCTTTCATTTCATTTCTTGATATTTCCTCTGTCTCCTGCTGTTTGCAAAACATCTTATTCTTGTATGTTTCCCCAGTCAGTCAAAGTAAGCTTTCCTGAAGTAGCAGCACAAGATTAACATGTTACACAAACTGAAATCTACTTGGGAGACAGGAACAATAGCAGAAGATTAAAATGTATTCACATAAAAATGTAACAGCTCAGGGTTCTGGTGTGAGAGCCAAATCATTTGCATTCCCTAGACCACCTCCTCTACCTACTAGCTCTATGATATTGCGAAGTCACTTATGTTTGTAGGGACGCAATGTCCTCTTGTACAAAATGGGAGTAATAACTTCAACAATATCTACGTGATAGGGTTGTCATCTGGCTTGAATGCATGTGAAATACTGCAGACAGTGTCAGTCACATGGTGAGCACCAAATCCATGCCAGCTATAGTGAATAGCCTCATAGCTGAGCCTGGGTGGGGGCGGGGAGGCTGATTCAGCATTCCAAGGTAGCAGAATGTCCCCTTGGGAAGTTAACCACCACCAGCACTGCCTGCTGCCCTTGGGAAGGAGTAGGGCAGTGGGTTTGTAAAGAGAATGCCTTCAGAAGAGGGAAATCGAAGCAGAGAGAAGCAAACAAAGCTTTAAGGATCAGATGTACAGGAGCAAATGGTAAAGTATCTTGGGGTGATCATGAGATTTATCATAAATTCCCCTACTCTGAGGAAGAGGGAAGTGGGGATTATGAGGAAGCAGTCTAGACAAGGCAAAGGAGTTAACATTCTTCATCCAAAAAGCTTTACACATCTTCAAGTGCTCAAGATGTTCCCAACTAATATGGAAATAGTTACATTCACAGTTACATCCAAATAGTAAACTATTTCTGAGAAACAAACAAAAGAAGTGGCAATTTGAAAAGAAAGTTATCACTAGGTGAAAGTGTAATGACAAAGAGTCAAGGGCAAATGGGTGTTAATGAATTATCTGAATACAAAAGTTAGAAAAACAAAAGCTGCACAAAATTGGTGAGGTCAATTAGAGGTCAAAGGAACAAAGTCAGCCTGAAAACCATAAGGCATGATGAGAAACACTCACTATTTGAGAAACTGAATAAAACCAGGGGCTTAATTTTCCAGATTACTGCAGTTTAAGGCTCCTGGAAAATAGGTAAGTGTATTTTTTTATTTCAATCCATAATTCCTCTACACCTTTCCATCCACACCTCTCATCCTCTTTCTTCCTTAAATACCCAAGATCTTCATGCTGCCCTACTTCTCTACAGAGCACCCTGCTGACACCCAGGAAAATTCCACAAAGTTCTTTTTTCCTCTTCCTCTCCATCCCTCCCAATGCAGAGCCTTGATCTCCGCTAGACTGTAGGAGGGTAGTGGGAGGTGAGCATATACTTTGGGAGCTAGGTGTTTGTTTGTTTTTTTTTAAGATTTTATTTATTTTTTTGACAGAGAGAGAGAGTGCGTGCAGCAGAGGGAGAAGCAGACTCCCCGCTAGCTGGGAGCCCAGTGTGGGACTCAATCCCGGGACCCCGGGATCATGACCCGAGCCGAAGTCAGATGCTTAACCGACTGAGCCACCCAGGCTCCCCTGAGCAAGGTGCTTTTAACCTCAGGTAAAAGTACCCTGATGTGCCAGTGCTCAGGAATGACCTTGAACAACGACAATTTCTACAATATGATAATCAACATTAAAAATGTGCTAAGACCAGCCAAACACTGAGGCGATCCTGAGCATTTGGGTATCTAAAAATGCTTCTTTAGGGAGCATGTGTTAGAAATCCATTTTCTCTGAACTTCTGACTTGATCTTCCTCACTTTGTAAGGTATAACCATTATTCAAATGGCAGTGGTACTTGCAGATGTGGGCATGCAATATTTTTCTAGGGGAAACCTAAAAAAAAAAAATTCCAATGGGATATCTCTCCATTTTTAATTTACTGAATATTTCCTGTATTACAAAATTTCATTTAATGTATGTAGATTGAATTCAGGTTTGCTATCAATGTATAAGGCATCACTACCTTACACCCATTGTACAACGTAAAGGCACAAGCCTTCAACAGCATAACCCAGAGTCACACAGCTCTTAAGCCATGAAACCAGACTTTCCAGGTCTCTGGATTCCTGGCCAGGGCACTCCAGCTGTGGGGACACCACCCTCTTGGTTTCTGAGGACTCAGGATATGCCTGAGTTGCCCTTCCTGTCTGTGTCTTGTTAATTACTTTTATTCAGCTCAGAGAACCCTATTAATACAAATGCCAACTAATTGCCAGGGAGTGGAACTGGATTAGGAAATCTCTGATCTTCTTTATGCCTCTTCCAAATAAGGATTAAGGGCAAAGTTTCCTTGGCATTCCCTTGGAGGCAGGTCCCGCCCGATCTCAGCACCAGCTCTCACTCTGGCCAATAGTCCTCTTTTCTTTCAAACTCCAGTCACATCATCTACACTCTGTAAACAGAGGTTTTCTACTAATGAAATGTAACAGTCTCACATAAATATGCATGTGAACTGCCACTATTCCATAACATCTGGTGCACACATCTGCCTTAAATCTCTCCTTTAAAAATTAGAGCACATGATGGCTCCTCTCTCCCTCGAATTCGGACCTAATGACAGATCTGCAAATTATTAAAGAAAATGTATGTAATACTTCCAGTGGCTAGTGTGACAGTTTGAAACATTCTTGGCTTGTATGTGTATGTTTTACCTCATTTCCTCATCAGCAAATAATTTCTATTGTGACTCTTTTAAGATTTTGACAATTCATTAAGCTAGGAAAGAAATGTTTGGAGTATCTTCAACAGTTTTCACATTTCAGGAATAGGATCAGAAATGTTGTGTCTTATCTAGAGAAGAGGACCTATGTCCTACTTGCTCTTTGTGACACACAGGACACTTACCCTGTGACCCAGAGAATTTATCCCTCAACTATCTGCTCAGCCACAGATCAAAGTCAAGCTCCAATTTCCAGGCTCTCAGGAAGCTCTGCTAACAGTAGAGAACGCACTCTCATAACCAGAATGATTCTGCCACCTAAAATAACCCCACCCCACCCCCCACCAACCACCACCACCATGGTTCTTTAAAACTTGCTCTGTTGGAAAGACTGAAGGAGAAACACCAGTAAGAGGGAGGTTAAAGGGAGAGAGAGGGGGAAGAGGTGGGAGTCTGGGGCAGCTGAAATAAAAGCTGTAACGTCTTTGGATTTGCTTATCTAGCACTAACCTTACCTGTCACTAGCTTCAAATTGGCCACGCCATTTGCGTAACATAATGACCAGTTTCCAGCCTGCTCCAAACACTGGTTCTTATGAAGCAGATCTCTCTTCCTCTCTGCCCTTCAGCGTGTGTGCAAGCTTTCTTAATGAGACTTCCAGCCTTGTGGCATGCCTTTCACAGTCTACACTCCAATCCTTCTCTGGGTCCTACCAGATGCCCCTGAAATAGCCCACTGCCCAGAACTCAGCAGGCTGGGGACTCTGAAGCCTCTGACAATTATAAGAGGCTAATTAGCTCACCAGAGCAGTGGCAACCTTGTCTTTCCTGTGCAGTCACCGTGCAGTGTTTGCTCCAGAAATTTCTCCACAGCATTGTTACAGGCTGTTCTTTTTTACCCTGAGAGGTGAAAACAAAATAGGAACTAAATTTGGAGTGTTCAAAGCCATCTGGATCAGATGTGGCACAGACAAAATGGCCTGGAAACTTTTCCAATACTTGTTATGAAAAGAGAGCTGCCAAGGGCCCAGAAAGCAAACTCTGTCCAAGTGGACAGAGATGATAAAGGTGACTCTCCACTGTAATTTCTCTGTCAGAAAGCCCTCACCTAAAAGCACTCAACACTTCCCTTTTCCTAGTTCTGTATTATTTTGTTGCAAAAGTCACAAAGAAACTTCTCTTGTCTCTTTCTAAGAGGAAGCTGGAAGAAACTGCAAACAAGTGTCCATGTGTTTTCTTTAATAACTGTGAATGGGAACACAGTATCTCACTTCTGGGCTCCCGAAACCAACTTGATATTAGGGGAAAAACAGAATTTGAAAGGATGGGCTCTGGGTCCAAGTCCTAGATTGGCTGTTTCTGGCTGTGTGTCCTTGGGCAAGTCACTTGCTTCACCTGACCTTCATTCCCTCATCTGCAAAATGGGCATAATACTACTAAAGTCTGCCTTACTAACCCACAAGAGCAATAAAATAAAGCATGTAAAGGACCCTATACGATTAGCTACACACTGTGTAAGTAGGTCCCTATTATTTTAAATAGAATTGTTTTATTTTTCTGATTGTAAAAATACGTCTGCTTATTCTGAACTTTTCAGAAAACACAGAAAAATAAAAAAGAGAGTGAAAAGTGTTTCCATTTCCAAAGGGATAACGACTAACATTTTGATATTTTTTCTTCAGGATTTTCTTTGTGTACATATTTCCATTTTACCAAATGGCCATCATAATATACTAATTGTTTGTAAAAAGCAATTTTTATTTAATGTCATGTGAAACAATGTGAGTTGTTATTTTTACTATAAAAAAGAAAGTAGCCCAGATGAAAATTGAAGATAGCACAAATATAGCCAGCATATGGCATTTCTCCACCGTGTCAAAGTGAATTATTCATAAGCATTTGTCAGAAATATCCAAGGTTACTGAGCTATTCTGGAACAACAGGGTACAAATTCTGAGGCAGAAATTGCTACATGTTCAAAAAAACCCATTTCCTTTTCCCCCTGGACACATAGCAAACCTATATTTGCTATGCTCCCTTGCATTTAGATGTGGTCACGTGACTGAGTTCCTGCCAATAGACATGAGTGGGAGGGCTGTGTGAACGGAAGTGGGTAAGAAGAGGGTGTGTCTTCCCTGTGGAATCTCTTGTCGGCGGTCAGCTGGTTGGAAGGAGCCTATAAATCTGGGTCCCGGAATGACCTTGAGGTAGACCACCATGTCACACGTGTAGATTAAAACTTGAAGTAGGTCCAGAATTCTCCTTAAATGTAGACAGAGCTGAAACTCATTCAGTGATTTAATTTTAACACTGAAAGAATCACCCCTTCTCACTTACTTGGTACAAATAAATCTCTACCCACTCCCTTACAAAAATCGCTAAGTTGCCGTTCCCAGGTTTTCCTTCTTACACATAAAATTAAGACTTAACATGCAAATATCCTTGAGAGTGACACTTTCATTTCACTAAATGACCTAAGCCATACTAAGCATGTGTTAGAGATTATGCAAAGTGGTATAAGAGACTCCCTACCCTCAAAGAATGAATTATACTGTAACGAAGGCAGCAGAACTAACATCGATTTAATTACATGGGGACAGTATCATATATAATTGCTAAAATATAGGTTCCATGGAAGTAAGAACTTTGTTTTTCTCTGGCACATATGTGCTACGTTGAAAGCATGGTAGGCTTTGGGCACAATTTGCTCAGATTATTGAATTAAATTAGTGAAGAACAGCTAACTATTAAACTGTACTTATCTATGAACTAGAACAGTCAGGGAAGGCTGAGTGAAGAAAATGGGACCGGGGCCATATTCCCCGAAGTTTTCAAGGCAGGGGAAATACAAGAAACGATAGTATCTGCTTGCTCCACTAGGCAAGCAAAGGGCTTCTTGCAGCCAAAACGGCAGTTACGAGGGTATCAGCTGCTAGCTGCGCTCAGCTCAGCAGTGCACTGAGGCTGCGTGGGTTGCAGGTGCAGGAGAGGAGCGAACAGAACCGCGAGGAGTCCGCTTGGACCAAGGCTCTGCTGCACAGCGAGCGTGGACAGTATCAGGAGATGTTTCCAGGCTGTGATGGAGCAAGATTTTGGAGAAGTTTTTTCACACTTTTATTGAGGTATAATTTACGTACTACAAAATGCACCCATTTTAAGTGTATGGTTCGGGTCAGTGTTAGTATATTTATAGAGTTGTGTTAGCATTCCCATGATCCAGTTTTACAACACTTCCAAAATGTTCCCTCATACTTGTTTGCAGGCATTCATCTATCCCACCCCAGGCAACCAAATGACCTCTTTTCTGTCTCTGTAGTTTTGTCTTTTCTGGGTATGTCTCATAAAGAGAATCATATCATATATGTTCTTTTGTGACTGGCTGCTTTCACTTAGCATAGTCTTTTTTTTTTTTTTTTTTTTTTAGGTTTTTCCAAGTTGTAGCACCTGTCAGTGGTTCATTTCTTTGAATCACTGAGTAGTGTTTCACTCTGTGCATATAACATGTTCTGTCTCTCAGTTCATCAGTTGGTGGTTAAAATATTTCCATTTAGGTAAAAATCTGCCTCTTTTACCCTGAAAAAGCACAGGGTTTGGCCTCTCGCCCCAGTGGATTATACCCCTCCTGCCAGCAAAGTTGCTGATTTTGCGGCCAGCCCCATCATACCTGAAAGACCTGAAGTGGGAGAAAGTGCCTTTGGCACAAAAGCCACATGTTCTTACCCAGAGGTCTAGCAGTTTTTCAAAAACAAATGTTTCAATTTGTTTTCCTCTGAGACCAATTTCCAGTGCCCTGAAATGGTGGATTTTGACAATTTTGACCAGTTGGATACCAAGAAATTACTGACCTCTTCCTGCTATGATAACCAGAAGCCCCTTCTCTTCTGAAGTATCTTGAAAATCGGGACACAAAACTTGATTCTCTGGGAGAACCAATAGGAAAGCCTTACACTGAGTTTAGAAATGAAACAACCTATGGGACCCTCAGAGACGGTAACAGTGGAGCAGTACCTGGAAACAGCTGGAAGGGAGAGATTTCAACCAGGAAACTCTTGTACTAGTCAAATAGAAAGGTCTGTAAGAATCTCAGGTCAATTAAGTACAATGCAAGTCTATTCCAAAGTTGTTGTTGAAAGAATGTTTTATTTCCCATCCATATTGCAATTTTCATACTATTGAATATATGCTTTTTGAGGATATATGACCCTATCTTTTCTGCTTGTTGCTCTGTTTCTGCACACCTCCAAGAGAACACAGCTTGAAATGACTAACAGTTTGGAGAGCCTTTCCACGTGCTAGGATGCCCATTCTCGCTAAGAATGTTGAAGCTGCCATGCTTCCTTTGGCTATTGGCAGTTGCCTATATAGTGTTTCCTCTACGTGGTACCCTCTTTGACCACCCTTTGTCACCTGCTTAAATGCTACCCATCCTCCAGTCACAGATGAATATCACATTCCCCAGGAAGAGCCTCACGTGGTTTCATAAGGGCCTTTCTAGAAAGTTGAAAAACCATATTATAATTACATATCTGCACATCAATTTCCCCGATTGGATTTAAATTCTGTGAGGGTAGGGCCCATGCTGCCTGGTTTACTATTACATTCCAAAAACTTGGTGAACCTTTAGAAACAGAATATGTGTTTTTTAAATATCTACAAAACTGCTTTGATGGGAAGTTGCAGAGGATTCCTGTTAAGGGGACCAAGTCCTGTGGCCTTTGGCAGATTACTTAACCTCTTGGAGCCTCAGTTTGATTTTGAAAAGTGGGAACAATCTTTGCACTTACGAAGATTAACTGGAAAGATGCATTCCAAAGCTCTGACAGGGTGCCTGGCATATAACAAATAACATGTAATAAATGTTAACTATTCATCAGGAAGCAATTACAGTCCTTGCTGGTGGCAGTGGGGAGCCTAGTTGACTTGGCTGCCCCCTCTCTGGACCACACCACGGGAATGCCAAGACTCAGGTTTCTCCTGGACGTTCCCAGCCAGTGAATGACCGGGCCATGGAGGGATGGTCCATGGCCACTCCTCCAGACAGGAGAGTCTTCTCTAACATGCAACTTAGTCACAGGGCCTCTGCTTCAGCCAGGTAGCATTTTTCCTAGTACTGCTCTGTGGTGTGAGTCTCTTTCTACCCAATCTTCCATTGCTCCTGCCCCCATCTCCTTTCACAGGTGTCAGGCCAAGCCTCTCCCTGCCCATTCCTGGTTCTTCCCATGATCTTTCCCTGGCATCCCTTCAACAACTGCCCTGCACATCTGAGGCCAGCCTGACGTCTGCTTTTCAGAGGATTCAAACTAACACAGGTGGTGTCAGGGCTGGATCGAGGAAGCAGGGATAGAAGAGGGGCCTGGGGTGTGCCTCGCTCGCTACCTGGAGGACAAGGAGGAGGCCAGCCTGAGCCGTGTGTGGCTGCAGAGTTTGCTGCAGAGTTCTTTGTTGGTGACCTGGAAAAACATCCTGGCAGATGGAATGCCCCCTCCAAGGGCAATGGTCCAGGCATTTGAAAGATATGAAGGAGTAATCACTATAAGGACAGCAGAATTGGCTGGTTATTGCTAAGTTGTACTGAGACCCCACAGGAGCATAATGAGAAACTGTGGGCCGTGAACAAACAATTAAAGGTAAGCATGAGAGCCAGAGGGCCTTTTCATTTGCTTTCAAAGAGCGCCTTAACTCCTGTAGTGAGAGGTCTGACTCAGTTGAGGAGCGGACTCACGTGATAGAGACACCGAGCTCCAAAGAAGTTTAAATGCTCAGCCACGGCAGTCTGTTTTACTACGTTTCGAGCCCTGGTTGAGAAAACTTTGGACCCTGAAACATGGGATAGGGCATGGTGATGGAAATTCCAGGGGAATTTGGCTCTGTAGACGCTAGCCTTCAAAGATTGTGGATGTGGCCCACCCCTCTCTACTAGGAGCCAGCACTTCCTCCATGCTGGAAAATAATGATACAGAGCCCTCTCCCCGACAAGGTGCATGGCGCCTCCCTCAAGAGCTGCTCCCACCTCTTCTCCTAGGTACCAGGCTGATAACTAGAGTTATAACCCAGCTGGGAATATTTTGAGCCCAATAAGGCAGAAAGGATATTATATATTAAGAGACCTGCAAAAATCAGTTTGCGTGTAGCAGCAATAGCCAAGGCAACACCCTTGGGTTTTGAGCGGCTGAGGAGAGGCACCAACACGGCCAAGAATCGCAGTGGAGGTAAAGGCTGAGAGGAAGAGGGCTGCCCAGGGCTGGGTTCATTAATGCCCATAGGGCTGGTGGGGCCTGAATCAGTAAAGACCATGTGGTGATGCTGCTTAGCCAAGAGAAGTTGGGCAGCTGACATTCCTGGAATAGCTGGAAAAGTCAGAGGGGGCAGTCAGTGCAGAGAGAAGTATGGAGATGGTTACGAGAACATGGCTTCCTAGAGGTGAAACACATGGGCTGTCAACAAGGATGCTGCTTAGTATCTGTAGCCAGAGAAGGCAGAATCAAGGAGCAAGAGACTGAGGGCAGTTGCTCCAATAAGATGTCATAATCACTTGTTCAGATCCAGAATCCACTGATTAAAAGGAAGGAATTTGCAAAACTGTAGCCAGTATATACTCTAATGATTCCCCATTTTTCCCTTGCCAAAAGGGACCTACGAATGTTACTTTGGTGGTTGTATCACAGAAAGGGAAGTACTCAGACATGATGAGGGCTGTTGGACCCAGGGTCTCCATTGATATCGATACTCAGAAATCCAAAGCACTACCAGAAACCATTCAAAATACAAGAGGTACTGAACAACCAAGTAGGAACAAAATGACTCAACCAGTTGACGTTAGCTAAGCTTCTTCACCACCAATAAGCCACCAAGACCTACCAAAGTGACCGCTGAGGGTGAGGGCAATTTAGAGTAGATAGCAGATGAGACCAAGGGTAAACACTAGTTGAGATCTGCAGACCAACTCTATCGACAGGGGCTAAAGTGTGATCCACTGATCTCCCCCCTCTAAGTTACCCTACAGGAAGAACGGTCTATGGATAACATGGAGGAGCTGTTCCCTGAGCCTGCATGGAGATGTCAATCTTCACAGCTCAAGGGGTCGCTATGATGGCTGTGAAAACACACCACCCACAACTCTTATTTGAGGGGATGGAGTTAAGTGACTGATCCAGCTACTACTCCGGATATACCATTGCATTCACAATGACGATAATATTTACCAGCAGCTCCCAGCCAGTGAGTGAGCGTGGGGAGTGTATTAGTGCAGACCCGTTCCTCTGGGAGGTGGGACCATCTGATGAATTATTTGGCCATCAGCATTCTCGATCAGCCTGTTGAGACTATCTTAAAACTGCTCTGTAGTCTGAAGTTCTTCCTAGCCCAATCCTCCTTCCTTCCTCCTCTCCTTTTACCTGTATAGTCTGAAGGCTCTCCCTACACACTCCTGCTCTCTCCCCTTATCCTTCACAGGTATTCTTCCAGTCACCTCCAGCATGTCTAATTCAATACTGCATCCAATTTTCTGAGGACCACAGTCATGAAGCCAGGGACACACAGGATTGTTTTTTGCTCAAGAGGGTAGCGATATACTGCGCACAGGCTTCCAATTCACACACACTTTCTTTTTGTTTGTTTCTGGGCTGGGAAGTTATTCCAATCTTTCAGAAGGTATCACATGCCTTATTTTGGTTTGTTTCTTTGTTTTGTTTTGTTTTTGTACATTTTATGCTGTGCTCACACCAGCACGTGGAGTTTATACCAGCAAAAAAGAGGAGTTCATTTATTCTCCAGTGAAATGGACAGGCTTCTAAATATACATAAAGAAAGAAATGCTTCAGAGACTGAAATACAAGAAGATAAAACTAGTCTTGCAGATAAAGCTATAGAAAAAAATAAACCTAGGAAGTGACAGGTGCCTGGATAGCTGGAGGAGGACAAAAGGAGAAAAATGAGGGAGAAATAGTCACCCTCCTCCCTGACTTCCCTCTCTTATTTTCTGTAAACTGTTACTGGAATTTCCCTGGTACCATATTTGCAATTGCATCAAATAAGATGAATGAAAGAGTAATATTTGGAATCACTACACCTTAGCCCCTTTCTCCTCATCTACAGAATAACTCATTTATTAATCCTCTCATTCATTCAACAAATCGTCATACAATAGAGGACTTCTTGTGTACTACCCTGAGTGCTGATTTTGCTCCAAATTCTCGTTTAATACAAAATTCTTTGGTAGGGCACTGATCATGCACAAATCTTTTTTTCCTTACCCAGATTCTAAATTGATTCAACCTTTGATCTCTGCTCAAAACTCTCATGTGTTTGATTTCCAACGTAGGGTGAACCCAACAGACATTTTTTTTTTTTTTTTTTTTTTTTTACATCTCAGCAAGTCAACTGTAGAAAAATGCAAGTCATCTAGCCTTTGAAAAGCCCCCAACTCTCAGAGATTCCTGGGTTAGTCCTTCATGAACAGTGGTAGAAAGCCAAGGAATAAAAGAGAAAGCTGGAGAGAAATTTGAGGTATGGAAATTCATGTAAGCTGAATACGTAAGAATTCCCTGGTGGAGAAGGTCACTAGTGGATAGAGAGCATCCCTTAGTACCCCAAAATGGATATTCCTCACCCAATGACAGAGAAACTATGTTCTACAACTAGGGTACTTTGAGTATTGACAAAATTCAAATACTCCAAGGAAAGTATCCTAAGTTGGTATCAGGCGTTCACTTGTTAGTGTGAAATAATTTCTGGCTTTTCCTAATAGTAGGCCTTACTAGGGAAAAAGCAAAACTGGAACTGGTTCCTTCAGGCATATGCTGGGCCGCAAGTGATGACAAAATTTAAGGCACTGAGATTAAACCTGTCCAACTGCTCCGCTAGGGGCCTTGCATTTTCTTGAGAGCTGCAGATGAGCATTCTAAAGAAGATAATTTCCTAGACAACAAATTATTTTGCTTTTTGTTTCTGTCCACATTAAGTATATGGAATACGGTCCCTTGCCACTAAGAGTGGCACTAAGAGTGCACCCCAGCACATTGCTATTGCCAGCAGGTTTGTCCTAAATGAGAACCCAGACCCTACCTCACACCCATGGAAGCAGAAACCTGTGTTTTAACAAGGTCCTCGAGAGAGATGCCAACACATTTACGTTTGAGAAGCATGGCATAGCTCAGGAGACAAACTAAGATCTGGAAAATTGGCTTATAGATTTCTGACTCTGCCACTTACTAGCTGACAGATTGCATAGCATCCTTGTATTCCAAATTCCTCTGTCAGATGGAGGTAATCTCTGTGTATTCTTTCTCTTATTTCTAGTCTTTGTTATTACTCCTTCTTGTATTTCTCTAATCATAATTTTTCCAAATTCCTGATATGTTAACCTCCTTTGCTCATTTGTATTCTTACCAGGCGCCTTTGCATAAGGAGGAGAGAGTAGACATGCGTATAATATACATCCATATGCAAGCATCCCACCCCAGTTCTATTTATTCCAATAAGATTGACAAAAGAATGAGGTTGTTTAGTGAATATAAAAGCTATTTGACTATTTCAATGCTTTCCACTCCATACCAAGCTGCCTGCCAGATTCTGGGCCAGTATTTGAATGAGTAGCCAATTTGTATGTAACTGGTTAATGCAAAGTTTCTGTTTCTAACAGAGTCTAACTAATCACTATGCTTTGCTTTGCTTTGAAAAGCTAAAACATGACTGATGATATATAAATTATTCTTATATTAACCAACACATCATGCCATAGTTTCCTTTTTACAAAATGAAGGCCTTCTCTAAATTATCTATGTAGACTCCCCCATTCTGAAGTCCTATGATTCTGATTATAATTTGGATTCCTCAGAACAAAACATTTATTAGCAAATATTAAAAAGCAGGTAGCATGGTTTAATGTGCCTTCCTCAAGACTTCCTTTAGATCCATGCTTCTGAAGAGCAGACTTGGCCCCCCAAACCTCCCAAATTCTCTTCATTTGGTTCCAACAAAACTCAGTCTCTCAGAAATTCAAGAACTCTCTGGACAGACACTTGAAAGAAAGCTCTTTAAAATTTTAATCCCCAAGTCTCGTTTTAACTTAATTATTTATCTCACTGTGAATGTCTAACATCTCTATCAGTTTTCTAAAGATAAATATGTATGAGGTTTGGACCCCAAAATTAAACTCTGAGATTTTGAGACTGATTTTTAAATGAAGCTAGACAGCAGATCCAGCTTCTGAATAAAAATTTATGGGAGTGTGTAATTGAATCACTTAGCATTCCTCACAGAGGAGAAACCCTTTCTACAAATATTCCTTTTCCTATAAATTCCACATAATTTTCTGACAATAAATCTTGTTGGAGCTGGTAATCTAAATACTGATTTGTTGTTTTATCCTGAATTAATCACACTTAATTACAAAAACTCATACTTTAGAGCATGCATTAACAGCTCTTGAACAGAAATAAATGCCTTCATCTTAGAAATAGAAACCTATCAATGTCCATATGGTCAGAACATCAGATATTTAACCCTCAAGGTGCTCAGCTATTTCTAGTAGAGATTTAAGAGTTATGGTTGTAATAACAACACATCATATTTAAATGTTAGCTACTAATTTCTCATTAGTTCCTGCTAGCTTAGTTACGGATTTACAAAGACTCAGTACATTGATGAGGTCTGTGCATGGTAAGGGATGAAGCAGCAACGATTAACCTCTACTGATCACTCATTATGCACCAGAGATGCCCTAATCTTAATCTTCATAACTACCTTTTACAAGTAAGGAAACGAAGATACAGAAAGACAGAATAAAGTGTGCAAGGTCATGCAGGTGGTAACCAGCACAGTGACAGTTTGAACCGAGGCTGACTTCAGAGTTTATGCCCTTAGCCTTGACATTGTTGTCCTACCCAACTCAATCTAACATATACTTTATGTTAGTAGATCAGGTTATGTTATATTCGAACATATTGTGTTCTACCCCTATGTTAACAGTTTATGATTACATTATATGACATTATGTGATGTTACATTTTATATGATGGCGGTCCTTGGATTCAGAAACAGTAATTATCATTTAGGTTCATTGGGCGGGAGAACCCCTATTCTCTCCCCTAACCCGAACGACAGAACTTCTGTTTGCCTCATACCTTTAAAAAAACAACAACAACAAATAAATGAACAAACAAAAAAACAGTAAGAAAATAATCAAAACAATAACAAACCCATTTGCTGGCTCTACTTCATAATAAATACCAGTGTCCTCGGGTCCCATTGTCAGTGTTCTTCTCCCTCAGGGGTTGAAGACCCAAAAGCCTGGAGGAACTGAAGCTGGCATAGTGTGGTGGGGTGAAAGGTGCTCACCTGGACAGCCCATGTGCCCATCTGCAGGGGGAGCCCCTAAATAGCATCTCTGGCCATGAGGAAACAGTAGCCCCATATTATCTGACCCTCCAGTTTGTCCAGGGAAGTCAGAAATAACAAATTTTAAAACTTGACAAATTTAAAAGCCAACTATAAAACACTGGAATGGCTAAAGTATCCATATTGGCAGGTAGGTCATACTCATGGTCTGGATACCATCTGGCCTTCAGTCTGTCATCTCAGTTGCTCTGGTCTCTACTTCCTTGCTGGATGAGATCATGCATCTTGGTTTCCTTACTTGTAAAAGGTAGTCATGAAGATTAAGATTAGGGCATCTCTGGTGCATAATGAGTGATCAGTAGAGGTTAATCATTGCTGCTTCATCCCTTAACTATGATCCTTGGCTTCAATGGTCTTCTAACATATATGACTTCCCAAGGTATTTTTGACCTTACCACTGGACTCTAGATCCTAATCTCTACCTCTCAGCAAATCCTTGTCTAGAGGCACCCCATAAACAATGAATGAGTTGATAAGAAGCTCCCTATCTGTAAATATCCTCTATCTGGAGTAATCTCTACCTTGGTTAATGCAACATTTTCTATGCAGTCACCCAATGATCCTCATTTTTTTTAACCTCACAGAGTTATGGATAAGCAAGCTGAACTGAATCTACCTCAAGAAAGTTCTGAAATCTCTCTAATAATTTCCATGCAGTCTGTTAAGTAAGCTGTAAGCTACAGAATATTTTCTTTTAATAAAATTTTACTTAGAAGTCTAGTTGCAACAGATATAAGCAGGTATTGTCAGTTTGCATTAGAGACCCAGATTCCCACCCACTCAATCTCATTGCCCTCTGAGGTGACCCATCTCTAAGGGACTCGCAGTGTTCCCCAAAACACAGTTTGAAAACCAGAATAATAATAGACCTACCAATCAGCTTCCCCACCTCCATTGTTTCCATCTACCATATTGCTATAAAAATAATCTTTCTGGGGCATCTGGGTGGCTCAGCTGGTTAAGCGTCTGCCTTCAGCTCAAGTCATGATCCCAGGATCCTGGGATCGAGCCCCACATCGGGTTCCCTGCTCAGCGGAGGCTCTCCCTCTCCCTCTGTGTGAGCTCTCTCTCTCTCTCTCTCAAATAAATAAATAAATAAATCTTTAAAAAATTATCTTTCTGAAACAGGTTTGTTTGATCAGATTTGTATTTAGAAAGCTTTGGTGGTACACCATTAACTATAGGATGAAATCCAAACTCTTAACATAAACTTCTACCTTTCACAGACTGAATATATGTCCAGTCACTCGTCACACTTCAGTGCACACTTCAGTCACACTGACCTTTTGTCAAGCTACTCTCCTGTCCCCTGCTTGGTACATTCTATTACTTTGGCCAATAAAAGTTTGATCTAGGTCTACAGTGGCACTGAGATATAAGGCTGAGATGTGACTTGCTTCCCTAATTCCATACTGCTTATCCAAATATAACTGTTACCTACCAGGGGCAGGATCACTCACACTGAAGGAAGAGCACTATTGTTCCTGCAACAGCAGTGAACTATACATGCTTAGTTTTCAATCACTGAATCCCCTTTAGGGTGGCATTCATAAGTATGTGTGATGGACATCTGATATCACTTTGTTCATTAACTTGAACTGTCCTTATTACTGGTCATTATTATCAGGCAGTGTTACCTAGCCCTCAACTGACCAAGACACTTCTAGTTATAGTTCATGGACTATTCATTTTCAATGACACAATCACTAAGGAAATGTTTTGAACATCTATTTTATGTCCTATATAATTAAGGCCACATAAAAAGAATGACACATTTCTATGGTCAAAAAATGTCATCCAGTTCAGAAAACATAACTAAAGTATCAAACAATTTATGATCAGCATAAAGCAATATGCAACTGAGAAATTAAACTTTACAGATGATTAATGTTAAAAGAATTCAAGGGAAGTGTGTTCTAGAGTTCTTATCATAAACCTCATGAAGGAGAGATTGTGTTAACCTGGGATTTGAAAATCAGGGAAGAATTATTTAAGAGGAAAACGTGCTTCAGGTCAAAGAAATAGTGTAAGCAAAGGTACAGAGGTTAAAAACAAACTGGCTTGGAACTACACCAGAGAAGGGTGGATAGGAATATTGGGTAATTAAAAGTCCTTTAAATACAGAAAGAGTGTCAAGTTTTTGTAGTAGGTCATTGAACACTAGATTGTGTTTGTTCGCATGTTTTCGGAGACTGATGATATTTAAAGAAGATCGGTACTGTACACTGATAGAGTGTGAAAGATGGACTGGATTACTGGAAGAAGAGACCAGAGTCAGAGAATCTAGGTAAGAAAACAGCAGTATATGCAGTAATTGAGGTACGACTGGACCAGAATAGTGTCAGTGGTCTGCAATGGGGAAGAAATGCCTCCTGTGAAGGGAGAACCAACAGGCCTTCTGAGAGTCTGGATTTTAGTAATAAAAGAAAGAATGAGCAGCATTAAATGACCACAGGCTTTTCATCTTGAGTGATAGGTTAACTGTGTTATTTTTGACAGACACAGGAGCTAAATTGAGTGATGAAAAAAATGTCTTTTTCTCAAAAAAAAAAACCCCAAACAACATTGAATTTGAGCTCTCTTAACCTGGTTTCTTTAGAAAGCAGAGCCTGAGGCAATGATTAACATGCTAATGCATTATTTGCAAGTGTACACCCTGAGCAGTGAAGGTAAAGGTACAGCCAAGTGAAGTGAGGAAGGAAGGGAGCTGTACAATGATGCTTTCCTGGACTGGCCATGCTCTCACAGTGAGTCCAGGAGAGACACAAAGGTGACTGACCAGGTGCTTTTCTTAGCTCACAGGACTTTTCCATATAGGCTAGGTGGAAAAACCATATTTTGGATTAATCTGTGGGTTATAGGAAGATGGGAAATCAATCACCTTGGCTGCCTTCAGACTGCCATTTCTCTTTGGTCAAAATTCACTCTAAGAAGATTTAACTCCTTCATCACCTGGCCCTTAGGTAGGCACTTGGGATGCCAGAAGCCATAACCTGAAGTTTGGGGTTTCACCTAGGATCTGACATGGTTGGGGGAGCCTGAAATTCTAGACATATAGCTGGTCAACCAGGAGTAGCAGCCAAAGGGAAGGACTAGTACTCCCAGGGCAAATGGCAAGTGGCCATCGTATTGTTCTGGAAGTGGCTGGTAACTTTGCAAGGATGAACACATCAGAGGGGCTCTGATATAAGACATATCTGATATGAGAAATAATTCCTCAAGTGGAATTAACCTGCAGAAAATTGAACATATGGATCAAAGCCTGGAGGAAGACTTGTAACAAAAGGTACAGGGTTGGAGTTCATACTTTTCCTCCATAAAGTTATAATTAGAACTTGAGAGAATAGATATACCCCTGGGAGAAAGAACACATAAGAGACAAGTGGCAAAAGATAAGAATCTAATAATGGGAATGAGGGGGCATAAAGGAAAAGTAAGGGGAGAAGAGAAATATCGTGTCATGGTTAAAAAAAAAAAAAGAATGAAATGAAGTCCAGGAATGATTTATACAATGGAACTAGGAATGAGGGAAATTTTAGAGGAGTATCTATGGAACAGTGTCCAATGCACCAGATTGGTCCAGAGGAATGAGGAGAGAACAAAAGGAAGTTGGGTTGTCAAATGAACAGAATACCTTTTATACTCCAAAACTAGATGTGAGATAAAATATTTCTCTGTGAGACAAAAGTCCCTGACGGAGACATTCTATGAGTTCATAAAGGCTTCAGTTTTGGATCTCTCCCTCACAGATCTACAGGTTTGGGTGGGTCAGCCTGCAGGGTCTTCCATGACTCAAGGTCCTGGTCAGCTGTAAGCCCAAGTGTCCTCAGCTGAGGTCAGTATTTGTGGGAAGCTGGGAGAGGTGACATTGAGGATCCCTGTACAGAGAGCACACTGTAGTTGTTGGGGAGCCTAGTGCAAGACAACTTGAGAATGTAGTTTGAATAGGAGAACATAAGACCAGATAGATGTAGAGGGCTCATGGACATCAGAGTAAAGAAGAAAATCTGAGTAGTCTAAGGGGACATCCAGAAGAGTCATCTGTGGAGAGTCCTGGAAAGTAAGTCCATAGAGGCTGGTGTGGACAGAAGGTGGGCTGAAATTAAGGTGAAGACCTGGCTGAGGTTAGTCACAGAGAGATGAGCTGTAGGTAATAGTGAGCTTTTGAAACAGACTGCCTAGGCCCCAAATCAAGCTCCAACACTTCTTGATTGTGACCATGGCAAGTCACTGGTCACTCCAGATCTCAGTTCCCTCAGTTGGAAAATAGATTTTTTTTAAGATTATTTATTTATTTATTTGACAGAGAGAGATAAAATGAGAGAAGGAATACAAGCAGGGGGAGTGGGAGAGGGAGAAGCAAGCTTCCTGCTGAGCAGGGAACCTGATGCGGGGCTCGATCCCAGGACCCTGGGATCATGACCTGATCCAAAGGCAGACACTTAACGACTGAGCCACCCAGGTGGCCCAGGAAAATAGATTTTATAAGAAAATCTATCTTATAAGGATATGATGATTAAAAAAAAACATGAGTTAAACCATAATGTGCTTAACAGAGTCCCTAGCAGATAGTAATGATTTATCTACACCATATAGTTACATCTCAAATGTAACAAGTGTAAGACTGATTTCACAACCCACCCTCCCAAGGCTCTTCTACCTATAATAATAATCATACCACAATCCATTGGCCAGACATCTAGAAGTCATCCTTGACACTTTGTTCCTCATCTTCCACATCCAAGCCATCATTAATTTTATCAATTTTACCTTCAAAATATCTATCAAATTCATACATTTTGTGCATCCCTATGTTTACCATGCTGATCCAACTTGCTATTCCTCTTTGGCTATACTATGAGCCATGAATTTGTTTAGCTGTATAACCCCTTGGGCTTTTCTCCAATCCATTCTCAAATGCAGAGCTCCCCAGGCAATGACATTTATGAGTTACAGGTGTGCAAGGAGCAAGTTATACAACCCAAAGTCTGGCCTTTGGGGCCTAAAGAATAAGCCACATGGAAGCTATTCTATAGATACAACTCAAGACATGACCCAAATAATTGTGTCAAATAGATTTGTGCCTGACATGGCATCATATAGTGCCTGAGTAAACTGCAAGATGATCATTCTAACAATGCATGCACACAAGTACATCTCACAAATTAGAGCTTCAGCATTATATTGGATTTTTTTTTTACAAATTCAACTTTTAATGTATAACCTAATACATTGTATCTCAGTTTACATCCTAGTTCTTTGTATCTCATATTTCATTTTACTAATTTTAATTATATAAAGACCATGTAATTATTTTTTATCAACTCTCACCTAAATACCCCCAAATCCCCTCTTGCTTTCACCAGGACATGGAGGAAATATCATCATTCTATGTGTGTGCCATGATATGGACAATTTGGGAAAGCAGGGCTCCTATCTATAATCAAGAGAAGCCTTAAAGCAAATCTGATTATATAACTCCTCTGCATAAACGCCTAATGGCTTCACAATGCTGTAAGAATGAAGGTCAAATTACACAGAATGGATTACAAACCCTACCTGTCTGACCATGCTTCCTCTCTAGTGTCATCTTGAGCCCCTCTTCTCATTCTTTGCACTTCAATTACTCTGACTTCTTTCATTTCTTTTTTTTTTTAAAGATTTTATTTATTTATTTGACAGAGAAAGACACAGCGAGAGAGGGAACACAAGCAGGGGGAGTGGGAGAGGGAGAAGCAGACTCCCTGCCGAGCAGGGAGCCCGATGCGGGACTCGATCCAGGGACTCCAGGATCATGACCTGAGCCGAAGGCAGTCGCTTAACCAACTGAGCCACCCAGGCGCCCCTGACTTCTTTCATTTCTTTAAAAGCATCATTCCCCCTTCAATCACAGACTTTGCATGTGCACATCTCTCTCTACAATGAGATTGTCTCACCCTCACCTTGCACTGTCACCCCATTGATTTCATTTCATCCTTTAGCTTTCAGCTCAAGGTCACTTCTTTAAAGAAACCATATATGCTTCCCCCCCACCCCCCAACCCAATTCAGGACTCTTCCATTTATCTATCAAATGTCATGGATACTTATGTTTATCACTGTATCCCTAACACCTAACATAGTACTCGGCATTCAATAGGAACTCAATAAGTAAGTCTTGAAAAATAGATTGAGTGCTAAGTTCTAGCCAGCCATGGGTCAGGCATTAAGTTGTGAGTCGTGGATACAGGCTCAGGTAGCTTGACTCCCCCTGCACATGGTTTCACCAGGTGTCCAGTGGGTTCATTTTTAAGGACTGGCCATGATGGAGGCTCTTTTTCCTTTTGCTTAAATTTGTGAATGTAAAAATCAATAAAGCACTTTCCATATAATAGCAATCAATCATTATTAATCCTTCTAATATGACAAAACTGTCTCATTTTTGTGCAACAGCTTCTGTTCTTTGTCAAAATATGTTCACATTTTATATAAATGGTGCACATATAATATTTGCTGATTTTTTTCATTCAGCATATTACACACTTTTTCTTAAATAACTGCTATCATTTTATACAACTACACAATAGGGTCTTCAAAAATATTTATTGAAGGAGTATAATGTGCCAAGCACCATGGAAGTACCAGAGAAGCAAAGATTCATTCAATTTATTTGAAAGATACTGAACAAAAAAGTGGGGTTGGAGTGGGAGAGAAAATGGGGTCAAGAGGAGTTGCTTCATTTTGTTTTTTAATTCCAAGCACAAAAAAAAAATACATAATTGTATGCTGATGAGAATGATGTAGTAGAGAGAAAAACTGATGAGGTAGGAGAGAGACAGGGATTTGCTGGAGGGATATCCTGGGGTAAAGAAAGAATGCAGAGCACAAGGTAGGCAGAAGGCAGAGCATGAGGGACAAACTAGAAGGTGAGTAGATGTGGTAGTGGAAGAATGTGGGAGATTTCCTCTATTTGCTTCAGTTTTCTCAATAACCAGAAAAGCAGGAAGTAAAGTGACCAGCAAAAAGTGGGGATGTTGGAGAAGGGGGTGAAGGTTTTAAAAAAGTGGAGAAAGTACAAAATAGTGGTCTGGGCTAGTGAATGGGCCAGAGAAGCCCTGTTTGATTGCTGGGAGGATGAAAGGCCCTTTGGAGCTTTGTGGTAATGAAAAGGGACACCAGTCAGTGTAGTTGTGATATTTTTTTCCAGCCATTTTTAGCTAGCTGGTTTAGCTTTAACCAGGTTTGTGGTTTTGATAAGCTAAGATTATATAGTGATAGAGGAGCAAAGGCACTGGAGAGATATCTAAGAGGGTGATTTGAATGATGTGTATTTGTGACATAGTCTTGTTCTCAGAGAACTCAGTCTGGTGATAGAGAAAATAAGAAACAATTGCATGGTAAAAAAAAAAAACGAGACTAGAAGAATACACAGGATGTCATGAGGACACAAGGAAGGATTTGATGTACCATATTTTGCTAAATTATTACAGGATATTGCTATCAACTATAGATAATGTCACAATAAACATTTTGAGATGTACAACACATTTTATTTATTTTTATTTTTTAAAAGTTTTTATTTATTTATTTGAGAGAGAGAGAGTAAGCGAGACAGAGTACAGAGTGGGAGGAAGGGCAAAGGGAGAGGGAGAAGTAGAGGGAGAGGGAGCAGACTCCCCACTGAGCAGGGAGCCCAATGCGGGGCTCCATCCCAGGACCTGAGATCATGACCTGAGCCAAAGGCAGATGCTTAACTGACTGAGCCATCCAGGCATCCCTAACACATTTTAAATAATATTCCTAGAAATAAGTCTGAGTTCTTTAGTTCTTCACCTATTGACTTAACTAACAGTTGGGTGATTTTTTTTTTCATACCCAAATATTTCAGAGAACTGTGAGAGTGCTTAAAGTTTTAGGATTTTTTTTTTTTTGGATTTTTGTTTAGGCTTTTATTGATATAATTATCTTATTTCTCTAATATCTTTCTCTTATAGATAATAGAGGTTTTCTAGGGATATTGGGGTCATGCATAGCATCATTCCAAATTTGGAATATCAGTGCACAGTCCACCCCACCTTGAGAATGACCTTCTTAATTGAAGACAGTTATCTCAAGAACCATGATTTTTCTCTTTGTATTCTCTTTTCTATTCCCTTTGTACCTCTCTTTTTGTATTGTACCCTCATAATTTATTGGAAACATGTGTATGCAGCTGAACCCCAGCTATGGGAAGCATCAAAGTCTCTAGCTTATAGAAGACATATAAGAGGAGGTGATACACATTTTATTCATATGGCCATTTCAACCCCAAGTAACTTGTTACACATATTTTGGATTATTTTCTAGGGTTTAATTACCAATGGGAGTATGGAATTATTCTAAGTCTCTTATCAACTGACAACACCTTAGCATTGTATGTGTCTATTGCAGTTTTACTGCAACCTTGTCAGTATTGGGTGCGATAAACATATTTTTAACTTAATATTTCCAATGCTTGCTGTTGAAAAATCTTTGGGGGTAGTACAAAAAAAAAAAAACTCCACAGAGTGAAATTGTTAGTTTCTTTTAAACAACAGGTGATGAAGTTGTCCTTAAATTACTAAGCATGTATATTGAATTCCTTATCTTCAAATTATGTAAACTTTCTATGCAACTGGTGGGTTACACCTATTAAAAAAAGAGAGAGAGAGAAAACAACAGGCCCAAAATGGAGTCACTTGTGATGAACCTCAATCAGCCAACCAAGGCTTAATATCTTTTTTTAATTTTATTATGTTATGTTAATCACCATACATTACATCATTAGTTTTTGATGTAGTGTTCCATGATTCATTGTTTGCGTATAACACCCAGTGCTCCATTCAGTACTTGCCCTCTTTAATACCCATCACCAGGCTAACCCATTCCCCCACCCTTCTCCCCTCTAGAACCCTCAGTTTGTTTCTCAGAGTCCATAGTCTCTCATGGTTCGTCTCCCCCTCCGATTTCCCCCCTCCTTCATTTTTCCCTTCCTGCTATCTTCTTCTTTTTTTTTTTTGTTTAACATATAATGTATTATTTGTTTCAGAGGTACAGGTCTGCGATTCAACAGTCTCACACAATTCGCAATGCTCATCATAGCACATACCCTTCCCAATTTCTATCACCCAACCATCCCATCCCTCCCACCCCCCACCACTCCAGCAACTCTCAGTTTGTTTCCTGAGATTAAGAATTCCTCATATCAGTGAGATCATATGATACATGTCTTTCTCTGATTGACTTATTTCGCTCAGCATAATACCCTCCAGCTCCATCCACATCGTTGCAAATGGCAAGCTATCATTTCTTTTGATGGCTGCATAATATTCCATTGTAGATATATACCACATCTTCTTTATCCATTCATCTGTTGATGGACATCTTGGCTCTTTCCATAGTTTGGCTATTGTGGACATTGTTGCTATAAACATCAGGGTGCACGTACCCCTTCAGATCTGTACATTTGTATCTTTGGGGTAAATACCCAGTAGTGCAATTGCTGGGTTGTACGGTAGCTCTATTTTCAACTTTTTGAGGAACCTCCAAGACTTAATATCTAAACCAATTGCAGTTTCAGTCTCTACCAGGAATGTGACCTTTAATCAGTCAATCTGAAACTACCTGATCAGCAGTAGTGAGTTAATCTGCATGATAAACCCCTGTCCTGCCCCCACAGGAAGGTGACCTTGCCTGAAATAATATACTCTTTTCCTTATCTTACCCCCTCTCTGGCCTATAAAAGCCTTCTGCTTTGTACAGCTCTTAGGAGCTCCTTTCTGTCAGCTAGATGGGATGGTGCTCTATTCAGGAATTGCTGAGTAACACCAATAACGCCTTTAAAGTTTGCTCACTTGAATTTTGTTTTTTAACACACCTAGCAGATGAGAGACAGAACAGTGGCTTCTCTTCATTTATATACAGGAAAGCAGAAGCTACCTCCCTTTCTTCTCCAAAAAGAGGGAAAGAAACATTTTCTCCTTGGTTCTGAACTTAACCTTTTGGAATGTCAGTAAAATCTCACCAAAGACCAGAGAGACCCTTGGTCTTAGATTATTTTTGACCTAGACAGACCTCCAAGATCTGAGCTTTGTCTTTTTTGTCATGTAAATATCTGAGGAGATGGCACTCCAGTATTCCTGGCACCTTGGGGTTTTTTGAACATCATTTGAGCTGTCACCTTTTGGCCCTCTCAGGGGGATATAAAAGATGTATTGTCCTTTTAGATAGAGTAGTTGATGAGACAAATGGCTACATGTTTTTCTCATGGTAGAGGAAGAGTACAGTGTTTTTAGGGAAAGAGAAATCAGATTCCCTATCTTTCCATCGTATGCATTGCCATATCTCAGGAGTCCAGGCTTTCTTACAGAGGCACGAAGAAATCCAGGGAATCTTTATTTTCCCATAGTATGTGCATCGTTCTTTAGTAAAGCTGATTAGATATGGATGAAAGAAAAGAATGAACTATGTATACATGCAAAACCATGAATGTTCATGAATCTCAAAAATATTATGTGTGTGTGAAAGAAGCCATTAACAAAAGAGTGCACAATGTTTGATTCCATAACGGAACAACTGTGATGCAAGTCAGACCAGTTGTTTGTCTAAGAAAGGTGAGAATAGCCTGAAAGGAGAACAAGGGAATTCTCTTCAGGCATGAGGCTATTTTAGATCTTGATTCAAGTGGTAGTTACACGGGTGTACATAGTTAACAAAACTTACAAAATTGTACTCTTAGATTAATGAGAAGATGGCAGAATAGAAAGATCCCGAGCTCACCTCCCCCCATGGACATACCAAGATAATAGCCAGTCAGAGCAGCAAACTCTGAAAGTGACCTGCAGACTAGCAGAACAGATTTTTCCACAGTTAAATGTAGAAAGGAGGCCACATTGAAAAGAGAAGGAGGGATAGAGACACAGTTGGCAGCCAAATCCCTGGTGAGACTAACCACAAACTGGAGGTGAGTAAGGGGCAGGCGGGGCTAGGTAGGGAGAGATAGATGGGGGCTATGTGATCAGGCTCACAGAAATTCCAAAAATGTGGAGGTGTGGGGAAACCAGAGATAAGGGGACAAATCGGACCATGTGGGGTGGAGGACCACCCTGCCATAAGCGTGTGGGGTGGGTATCTTTATGATAATCACCTGTGACCAACAAAGGATAACCAGCCCCTAAAAAGGAAGTAAGCCATTGAAGGTGTTATCAACAGAGATGTTAAAAGGAGTTAAGTTCCCCGGTTAGCTTTCTATAAAAGACCAACCCTAAAGGCCCTCGTTGGCAACCCTGTGGGGACCCCTCTCACTCGAGAGCTTTTTCTGTATCTTTACTTAATAAACTTCCATCGCTTTACTCACTCTCCGTTGTCCATGAGATTCATTCTTCGCCTCCGTGAGACAAGAACCAAGCTCTCCCGCATCAGAGGGACATCACAAGAATGAAGAAGTGGGCAGACCACACCCCATAACAGACATCCCAGGCATGGGGAAAACACACTGGGGAGACAAGTCCCCACAGTATTTGGCTTGAAAACCGTTGGGTTTAACTTCATGAGTTTTACAACTGGTGTGGCTTAATTCCAGGTAGTCTAAAAGTCAGTGGGCTTAGCTCCAGGAGAGCCAGAGGGTGATAAGAAACTGCATCTCTGCCCTTCGAGAGCCAGAATAACAAATAAACTCACCGAGAAGTAGCCTAGAAGCAGCAGTTTGAACATTACCTGGGGGTATATGTGAAGCTTTATTTAATAATCTCAGGAATTTGTGAGAAGCAGGGATTTTTAGGAAACTTCTCTAAGAACAGAAGGGTCAGGTGCCACTTCTCCCTCTACCCCTAAGCCTAGATAGCAGGACACTTGTGGACACCAGTGAGAACATGCTCTACCTATCATGCTAGCACCATGCACTGCCCACATGTTTTTCTGTGAATCCACCCCATCCAGTCTGCCCCACAGGTAGGCATGCCTCCTAAGTGGCTCCTGCCCTAACACTCCCTGCAAGCAGCCCCAGCAGGGACCAGCACCAGTCCAAAGTGACTCCTGCCCTGCGGAGAGGGAAGGATAACCACACACACCAAGGCACACACACTTTTTTTTTTAAACCACAACAGTATGAAACTAGAAATCAATCATAAGAAAAAGAAAAAAAAAAACTGGAAAGAACACAAATGCATAGAGGCTAAATAGCATGTTACTAATGAATAAATAGGTCAACCAAAACATCAAAAAGGAAATAAAAAAATACATGGAGACAAATGAAAATGAAAACACAATGGTCCAAAATCCCTGGGGTGCAGCAAAAGCTTTTCTAAGAGGGAAGATTATAGCAATACAGGCCTACTTTAAAAAACCAGAAAAATCTCAAATAAACAACCTAATCTTAGACCTAAAGGAGCTAGAAAAAGAAGAATAAACAAAGCCCAAAGCCAGTAGAGGGAGGGATTTAATAAAGATTAGAGTAGAAATAATGAAATGGGAGACTAAAAAAAACAATAGAACAGATCATTTTAATGAGGAGCTTGTTCTTTGAGAAGATAAAGAAAATTGATAAATTTTTAGCCAGACTCATCAAGAAAAGGAGAAGACTCAAATAAGTAAAATCAGAAAGGAAAGAAGAGAAATAACACCTAACATCACAGAAATACAAAAGATTATAAAAGAATATTATAAAAAATGACATGCCAACAAATTGGATAATGCAGAAGAAATGGATACATTTCTAGAAACATATAATCTCCCAAAACTGAATCAAGAAGAAATAAAAAATTTGAACAGACTGACTACTAGCAATGAAATTTTTTTTTAAAGATTTTATTTATTTATTTGACAGAGAGAGAGAGATCACAGTAGGCAGAGAAGCAGGCCGGTAGGGGTGGGGGGTGGGGGGGAAGCAGGCTCCCCACTGAGCAGAGAGCCTGATGCGGGGCTTGATCCCAGGACCTTGAGATCATGACCTGAGCTGAAAGCAGGCACTTAACTGACTGAGCCACACAGGCACCCTAGCAATGAAAATTTATCAGTAACCAAAATAATCCCAACAAATTTAAGTCCAGGATTAGACGGCTTCACAGGTGAATTCTTCCAAACATTTAAAGAAGGGTTAGTACCTATTCTTCTCAAACTATCCCAAAAAAAAAGAAGAGGAAAGAAAGCTTCCAAATGCATTCTATGAGGTAGTGAAGAAAACCATCAGCAAAATGACAAGGCAACCTACTAAATGGAAGAAGATATTTGGAAATGTTATATCCAATAATGGATTAATATCCGAAATATATAAAGAACTTACACAACTCAACACAAAAAAGAAACCCAAGTAATTCAATTAAAAAATGGTCAAACGACCTGAATAGACATTTTTCCAAAGAAGATATATAAGTGGCCAATAGACACATGAAAAGATGCTCAACATCACTAAACATCATGGAAATGCAAATCAAAACCACAATGAGATATCACCTTAAATCTGTCAGAATGGATAAAACAAAGCAAAACAAAACAATAAAACAAAACATGAGCATTAACAAGTGTCAGCAAGGATGTGGAAAAATAGAAACATTTGTGCACTGTTGGTGGGAATATAAATTGGGGCAGTCACTGTGGAAAACAGTATGGAGGTTCCTCAAAAAATTAAGAATAGGATTACCATATGATTCTGTAATTCTGCCACTGAATATTTAATGAAAACACTAATTTGAAAAGATATATGCTTCCCTATGTTTATTTCCGCATTATTTACAATAGTCAAAATGTGGAAGCAACTCAAGTGTCCATGGATAGATGAATGAATAAAGAAATGGTATGTATACACACCACACACACACACACACACTGGAATATTATTCCATCATAAAAAAGAATGAGATTTTGTCATTTGTAACCATAGGGATGGACCTAGAGGGTATAATGTTAAGTGAAATAATAAGTCAGTCTGAGAAAGACAAATATCATGTGATTTCATCCATACATGGAATTTAAGAAACAAAATAAATGAACAAACATAGAAAAAAGAGATAAACAGAAAAACAAAACAAAACAAAGCAAAAAACAAGATTCTCAAATACAGAGAACAAACTGGTGGTTGGCAGAGGAGAGAGGGGTGAAATAGGTGAAGGGTTAGATTCAGATACTCTTACTAAGAGGAGCACTGAGTAATGTATAGAATTGATGAATCATATTGCACACCTGAAATTAATTATACAATACTGTATGTTAATTACTATTCAGTAAAAAAGATTGTTCACTTAAATCTGGCATTTCAATGCTTGTAAAATTTATCTCAATTAAAAAGGTGTTCTTCACATATTTTTTTTTTTTTTTTGGTATGCTGACTTACATTATAATTCTGGGTCTCTAAGTAAAATTCTCTCATCTTTTATTAATTCTTTATTCTCAAAATGGAAAAACAGAAAACAAACCAACAACAAAATGATGAATTCTTTCTCTGCTTTCACCTGCTGTAGGACTGCTGAGCAAGAGTAAATGCTGTTGTCTCAACACAGACCAACATGAACTCTATTTTACAGAGACAAAGTGCCCAAAGTGATACAGTAATAAAACCAGAACTATATTCTGGAAATTCTGGTCCTAAATCAGTCTCTGTCTTTTTGACACAAACAACCCTGCTAAGTAAAAAAGTAAAAACTATTATCATGGTGATAAAGTGAAAGGGACAGAATAGTATCTCATGTACTGAAGTCACCAAGGGGGTAGGATGACTAGTGACTAGCAAATAAATGACATATTGCTAAGAAACTAATAAAACTAGAACACAATCTACAAAATGTCAGCTGTGGAACTAGAGTTTTTGGAGCCCCAGTTGGAAAACACTTCAGAGAATATTTTAACAAGTGGATACTGAAATTGTGGCAGAATAACCAATAGATTGTATAGCGAAATATAGTTTGTTTATTATCTATTTTTATAGCTTATCCATTTTAAAATTTAAAATTTTCTGCAGATGTATTTGTTTTTCTATTGTTATTGTAATAAATAAATACAAACTTCGAGCCTTAAAACAATAGAAACTTACATCTTATAATTCTGTAGGTCAGAAGTTCAGTGTGGGTTTTACTGGGCTAACTCAAACACAGGACTGTGTTCTTTTCTGGAGTCTATGGAGGAGAATTGATCTCCTTGTCTTTTCTAGATTCTAGAGGTCACCTGCATTTGTTGGCATCCCTTTTTCCATCTTCAAAACCTGAGCCAGCAACAGCAAATCAGGTCCTTTTCACTCAGCCATCTCTTTAGTGCTTGAAACTAGGGAAGTCCTTCACTTCTAAGGATTTGTGATTTGATTGAGCCCACCTGAATTATCCAGGATACTCTCCCCTTTTCAAGATTCTTCACCTTAATCACATCTGCAAAGTCCTTTTTCCTGTGTAAAATAATATATTCACAGGTTCTGAAAAATATCAGAATATCATGTCCATCGGGGCATGGACATCACTGGAGGCATTATTTTGCCTACCACAGTGGTTATCAAAGAATTCTTTACAGAGGGGAGATGCTTAAATGGGGGTATTAAGGAATGAGTAAAGAGGAATTCTGCTTCAGACCAAGATGGAGGGAGTCCCTTTACCCTTTCAGCTGAAGCAACAACAACAAAAAGACAAAATATGTGGCTCTCTGGCCTTGGACATCACACACCACAGGGCAGTGATTCCTGAGAGCAGGAAAAAAGGTGAGCATTAAGATTGCCCTAACTTACTGCCTGGAGAGAGATCACAGGTTGTAGTTCAGAAAGGGAAAATGCAGGGGAAGTCCAGAGATCTCCCTCAGTTGAGGAGAAGCAGTTGGGAGTGGAGAGACCAGAGCTACTATATATCACAGAAAAGATTACTAGTAAGAGAGTAAGCTCTGGAGAGCTATAGGATCCCCAGAAGCCATCAGCGGAACCCACCTGAGGCCATGGAAGGAGCCCCCCCAAACGAGTAGAGAGTACAATCACCAGATCTTATACAGGACTGTGGTTTTAAAACAATACCATTGGGGCGACTGGATGGCTCAGTCCATTAAGTGACTGACTCCTGGTTTTGGCTCTGGTCATGATCTCAGGGTTGCGGGATCAAGTCCGGCACAGAGCTCTGCACTCAGGCAGAGTCTGCTTGGGATTCTCTTTCTCCTTCTCCCTCTGCCTTTCCCCTCACTTGCACTCTCTCCTTCTAAATAAATAAATATTTTTTTAAAAATTAAAAATAAATATGTAAAGAAAACAATACCATTTACCGTAGCATCCAAACATATGAAATAATTAGAAACAATCTAATACTCTGATAAAAGATGTGCAATATCTGTACACTGAAAGCTGTAAACATCACTGAGACAAATTAAAGATCTAAATAAGTGGAGAGATATGCCATATTTATGGAACAGAGGAGAAAATATTTTTAAGATGTCACTTCTCCCTAAAATGATCTATAGATGTAACACAATCCCAAGGAAAATCCTAGCAGTATTTTTTTTTTGTGTGTAGAAATTAAAAAGATGATTCTAAAATTTAAGTGGAAATGTAAAAGGCCTAGAGTGGCCAAAACAAACTTTGAAATCAAAGACAAATTAAACTGGAGAACTTACACTACATTATTATAAAAAGCTACTATAATTAAGATGTTGTAGTATTGACATAAAGATAGACAAATAAATCAATGGAACAGATAGTCCAGAAATAGACTGACACAGACATAGTCAACTTATTTTTAATAAATATGCCTATGAAATTAAATTTAAAAAAGATTATCATCTTTTCAACAAATGGTACTGGAACAATTTGATTGAATATAAAAGAGAGAGAATCAACTCTCCCCTAGCACCACATACAAAAATTCAAAAATCAATCATAGGTAGCAATGTAAGGATAAAACTATAAAACTTCTAGAAGAAAACATAGGATAACATCTTAGTGACCTTAGGTTTGGCAAAGATTTCTTAGGACACAAGAAACAAACTCTAAAAGAAAAAAAAAATCAATAAATTGTATTTTGCCAAAAGTAAAAAAAAAAAACAGTAACAAAAACAAGAAACTGTTCTTTAAAAAGCACTGTTAAGAAAACGAAAAGACAAGCCACAGATTAGGGGAAGACATTTGCAAACTACATCCAGCAAAAGACTATATTCAGAATATACAAAAAATCACAACTCAGAGAAACAATTCGAAAATGTTCAAAAGATGTGAACAGACACTTCACCAACAGAGACAGATGGCAAATAAGGATATGAAGATAAAGTCAATATCATTAGTCATTAGGAAAATGCAAATTTGAGCCATAATAAGATACCACTACACATCCAGTAGAAGGCCTAAAGTTAAAAGGAATAAAAATACCAAGTGTTGGTGAGAAGGTGGGGGAATGGGAGCACTTACACACTGCTGTTTGGAAGGCAAATTATTACAAGTACTTTCGAAGAGTTTGGCAGTTCATTAAAAAGTTGAACATATCGTATGGTGACTAACATAACATAATAAAATAAAATAAAATTAAATTAAATTAAATTTTAAAAAAGTTAAACATACTCCCACCGTATGACCCAGACATTCCACTCTTAGGTATTTACCCAGAGAAATAAAAGCACATATCTCCACAATTTGATTCCCCAAACTGGAAACAATCAGAAAGTCCATTAGCAGATGAATAGATAAACAAATTGTGGTATACCCGTACAATGGAATACCTTCAATCTTTTTTGTTGTTGTTGTTCTCTTTTTATGGTACTATTATTCCATGCCCTTTCATTCTTCTCTATTTTTGTCTATATTGCTTTATCACAGGCCAATTTATGAGTCCATAATTGGAAGGACAGAAACAATAAATGGATGCACAATGATACACAGATAATTGAGAATGGATTTTACTGATTCTAAATATATCCATGCTCATTGTAGGAAAGAAAATATATGAAACAAGAATTATGCACACAGTATCAGCACACTATCACATCTAAAAGAAACTGCTGTTATTTGAATTTTACATGATTCATTCTTATTATTCAATTTTGATTTCTACTGTTGCATTTACTATTAAATTACAAGAACTATTAATATGATCCCACAAGTATTTTTTTATCAATGCACCATCCTTTCTTCATCTAGACACTGACAAAAATTATAGTAAGGAAGGGCTCAGAATGCTCTACACAATTCCTAGTGAGGTTACCATTCCATTCTCCCATATATACTCCCCCACTCAATAAAATCAATAGACCAGGAATCAGTCCCAGTAATGGACTACAAAGAGAATACAAACCTTTTTATGAGAAACTCTCAGGGCTTACCACTGCATCATCCCTGTATTCCTGCTAACCTCAGGCATCCCAAGATGTCCAAGCCTCATTTCCAGACACATTTCACAGTCAACATCAAACATTTCAAATCAATTCTGGAAGCCTGTCATCACTAAAATCCTCTACATCCTCCTCCTCTTTTCTGGACAGTCTCCTAACCTTCTTGCTTTAATTCAATCTGAACCTGCCTCTAAGAACATTATTTCTCCTGCACCACTTCCAAGCAGGGGTTGTTTGTTTTTGTATTTTTTTTTCTGCCCTATCCCACATGGCACTGGACTTCTAGGGTTTCATAGCCACATCTAGACCATTTTCCCTGAAGAGAAAAAGCTACCTCATTTGAGGCTTTTGCCATTAAGTTCTACCTCTCCACCTCTCTATATCAAGCTGTCTACTGATCAAGTAGACCCTAACTACTGCCTGGCCATCCTCTCTGTACTTGAGTTGTCAATCTATTCTCACTCTCCAAAAATCTATTTGACATCTGTCCTCAAATTTAACCCCTTCCCTGTCCAGACACTCAGCTGTCGACCATTTTTTTTTTCTTTACTCTCAGGAGGAAATAGAAACAAGTCAGAAGAGATATGCATCTTTTTCCCATCATAAAATTTACCAACCATATGAATGCACGTGTCCTGCCTTTCCTTCTGTTGTAGTAGGTTAACTGTCCAGGACCCAATGTAAGGTTAACCCCTAGGCAACGCTCATCTCCTCTCACCCACTCAGTGCAATCACTTTTGCAACTAACCTCTCTTTCTAAAAGTAGCCATTTTCTCTTGCAACAACAATCCTGTAACGTAACATGCTGCAATGTCTTTTTTCTTAAACAAAGAAAAAACTCTTTCTTGACTTATTACCTTCCACCCACTCATCCCCTTTATAACAAAACTCAGATAAAGAGCTATTTGTTATCTGTTTTCTCCAATTTTTCAGTTTGTCTTTCTTCCCTAAGCCACTCCAATAAAGTTTTGTAATCATCGTTCCTGATGAAACAGTTAATAGGTAAACAATGACCTCGACATTGCCAAATTCGAGTCTCAATCCATATTTTACTCAACTTCTCAATAGCATTTGACCTGGTTGATCATGTCCTCTTCCTTGAAATATTTTCTTTGCCTGACTTCCTAGACCCTACCCACAATGTCCACCCACCTCAGGAGCTACACCTGCTTAGTCTACTTTTCTGGTTTCCATCTTCCTCCTTAACACTGAGGCTTTCACGGGTCAACTCTGAATAATGGGGAGAACAATACCTCTCTCATCTGGGAGGAATGCAGGCTAAATGAAATGATTGGGGCATTCACTATATGCTTGACATTGTGTTAGGTACTCACTGAACAGTAGTATTAACCCTGTCTTTGGGCCTGAATCTTTCAACACATCCCTGATTCTTACCTCTGTGTGAATTCCTAGAATCTAATTACACTGCCAATGCATATTTTTATTGCTCTCAATAGACATTGACAAGTGGCTCTTCAGAAAGATTGTATCAATTTACATTTCCACAATTCCACAACAATTTACCTGCCACATGACACTTTCACAAGAACTATTATCTCTTTGTGTAAATCTAATGAGCAATATTTAATGAGGATATAATACAAACACACTTCTTTTATCAGATGTACTCCTGCTTATGGTGCCAAGTTGTCATATGACTTAAATTGACTTTGCCTTGTTTTCTCCATCTGTGAAATGGAGATAATTTTGTGGGTTGGAAAGGGAGATATATAATTGGACTAATCCACAAGCATCGTGCTTTTGAAAAGATAGAATACTCGGGGCCAAGTGATTTTAACACATGATATATTCAGAATATCCCAATCAAAATCAAGTATGCATTGAAAGAGAGTTGTGAGCAAATGCAGCTGATAAATGCTGTCAGGAAGGCAGCCGGGTTTCTTTTCCGAGCAGCCGGCTTGTCTGAATTGCTTACTCTGTACAGTAGCCTTGCAATTAGGATGTGTATGCCTATGCGCTTTATTCTTACAAAATCATCTCCACGCTCATCTGCTTAGTCATTAAGTTTTATGGTGGAAGTTGAATGCCTAATGAAATTGCAGATTTGAACTGTTTTATGGCCTCTAAGAAAATCTCATTGACCACAGAGTAGCTATGAAAAGATGTGAATGACAGATGAAAGTGTATAGCATTATTATAAATATAAGAGGGAAATTGTTCCAAGGATACACAGAGAAACAAAGCTGGTACTGTTTTGTTTTGTTTTTTATCATTTCCTCTACCACTTGATCACTTCATTCACTCATTCATCTACTCAACAATCATTTACTAAACACCAACTGAAGTAACCAGGACATAGTCTATTTTTACAAAGATCCTATAATACAGATGGGGAAACTGATAGGGCCATAGCCAAGACAAGGCAACACTAAGTCCACTACTTGCACCCATACTCTTGCTTGGAAGTTTTATACGGAATGATGATTGTAAAGTGGAAATTTGCTAAAATACGATTTAAAAGGAGTATGAGACAGCAGGTAATGCTTATGGGATTTGAAGCTGTGTGTGGCACTACTTAAATTTAGTGGCTTCTAAATAGGCTGGAATAATGAATAGATCAGTAAATAGCTGAAAGACAGATGTCCTAGGCCAATTTACAGTATTTGAACATTAATTTTTATAGGCTCACTTTCTGTGTGTGTGCATGTGTGTGTGTGCGTGCTGCTATCCCTAATAAAGCCTGTGACACAACTACATACATGGGGTTGATGAGCAAATCAATATCAAGCTGGCGGGAGTATCTAGTTGGCTCAGAAGGCCCCTGGTATTAGTTAATAATCTTTTAACAATTTTCATAAAATAAAATGGTAGCAGCACATTCATATGGAGGTTTTCTATCTGCCACTCTCAATTTACTAACCACAGTTTTCACCTTGCTTCACATCACAGAGCCTTGGGAAGCTGATCTTCAATGGCCTGGTCACTGGGCTCCCTTGCCCTCTGGCTTCTGGTTGGTATCAGTCCATGGGAGGCAGCTACAGGGTAAGAGTAGGGTCAATATATTTATTTCCCAATGTCCCTGTCTGCAGGTTGAACCGGGACTGGCTGAATTCCTCTATGAAAGACCACAACTCCTGTTGGGAGCTGGCACTCACTCAGGTGACTGCTTCCTTGCCTTGCCCCTCCTGGCCCAAGCATGCTGATGCCTCAGGCCCCTAATTGCTCGTCCAGCAAACAATGCCATCCTTGTAGATTCCCCTCATCCTTGCCCTCATCTTTGTAAAATGTCCCTTCATTAAACTCTTACCAGATATTCCACTAAAGAGTGCCGACTGCTTCCTGCCAGACCCCAGCTGATGCGATTGTTCTTCAAAGCTACTTGTTCAAAAACCCCAAGGTAACCCCCACTTCCTTTCTTTTTTGTATTCCACATGTAATTGTCAGACTCTGTCTATTCTACCCTTCCATGATATCACATCCATCCTTGCCTTTTCATGCCTATTGGTACAGTTCTGGATCACATGAAACTTGATGTTAAGTGATATGACACATGTAGAATTTCTATTCCTCCACAGACCTTGTTTATGCTCTACCTAGGTATCAGTATAGGATGATGGTTATGGTTATTTATGTAAATGACTATTTTCCCTGGGGCCTTTCAAACTCCTTGTAAGCAGAAATCATTTGGACTCTCCCATTTATTTTGTTTTCATCTCTTCAGTGTCCAGCATATACCAACTGTTTGAAATGTTTATTAAATGGAATTAGGTGATGGCGTATGAGTAGAAGGTATGTTTGTCAAATTTATGCACCATGGTCAATGTGTAATTTGACAGAATCGAGTTTCAAAATGATTTTGATAGACAGAATAGCTACAGAAAAACTAACAAAATAGATATTAAAGGAGATAAAATTATGCCTCTCAATTTTAAATGCAACAAATGCAGATGTGGGAAGACCTGGTTGGGCAGCAATTCAAATTCCAATTATGGATTTTTTTTCATGTGCCTTAAGAACAACAAATGCAACCAAAATATATAAGTAAATTTCATATCTAGTTTCAATAAGTAATACAGACTTAGATTAAAAGTAACAAGAGCTATATTTTGTTTAGCACAGTTTAGACTGTATCTCATATAAGATGTTCAGTTGTAGGTGTCCGTTTTAAAGAAGATTTTGACAAACTAGTGAGAATCCATTACTGTGAATCCTCACAAGTTAACCAGAATATTTTTCCAGGAAGAAAGACTTTGAAAAAGACCCCACCATGTGAGGCTGATTAGTCTTTGTAGGCCCAGAGATTCAAAATTACAGCAAGTGGATAGAAACCGTAGGTAATGTTCAGCTGTGTATAATAGTGTGCTTACAACCAGAAGCATCTATTTGTTATGAAATTCTAAACTCTGTGACATTAAGCAGAAGCTGAAAAGTCTTATGTCAGTGATGAAGAGGAAGGAACTTCTACGTTGGCAGGAGAGAAGGGATAGACCACTTCCCAAAGCCATTCTCTGATTATTTTGCCAAAAACACAACTTTCACCACATCAGGCCCTTTTTATAAAACCTTTATCCAGCTCCACATTTTCCACTGTGTCAATTATGAACTGATATGCCTGGTTCTCAATGACTCACACAGTCATCCACACAGAGTGAACTACTTTTCCCACATATTCATAGTATACATCTCTAAAAGGAATAAGATCTGTCTCACGTCTCCACCAACATACCAAAGTCTTGGGGCTGGTACTGGCAAAATGACAATAAGTCCTTTGAGGTTTGCTTTGTTAAACATAATATTCATCAGTGTAAGTGTTCCTCTTACTGTAGATATAGCCCAAAGGGATACATTCTGTTTTAGGATTGGGGACTCTCCATCTGCTACGCCCTTCTCACTGTATCTTTTTACATGAGGTCAACATCATTCATCATGCATTTAACAAATATGTATTGTTATATAAAAGCCCCATGCTAAGGATTGGGGTATAAAATAAAACAGGGTTCCATTTCTCATTGTGCTTAGATATAGGGAAAAGACAGAAAAGCAAATCATTCTAATCCAACATGGTACGTGCTAGAGCAGAGAGCATAGAAGAAAATGTGCCTGGGGTCAGAGCGGGGTGGGGGGTGGCTGATGGGGGAAAGGATCACTGATGATGAAAAAGTTGAAGTCTTTTCAGAGACATGAACAGAGGCTTAGTAGAGGCAAGCGGAGAAAGATGCTTCTGCCTGAGAAAACTGTGAACTTTTCCACAGATCTAAAAGAACAGAATGTGGCTAGAGTCTACAAGGAGTGTTGAACGGTTCCAGCTCTGTTTGAGGTGGTGACAGAAGATGAGGCTGAGATGTGAGCAGGGTTTAAATCTCAGAGTCCTGCCTGCAGTAATAAGGAATTCAGACCTTCTCCAAATTCTCTTCCATCATGGCAGAGAATAGGACTCAACCAGAGGAAAAGGAATCCGGGAAGTGTGTTTCTTTGTTTAGTTATTTTTTTTTTACTTAGAGTTATGATGGTTTTAAGTGAAAAGGGTGGGGTGCATGGCTTGGGATGGATCTGAATCCCAAGAGGTCAATGCCTGGCCTAAGGCAGCTTCCCCTCCGGTGCCCCTGAGAAGTGTGTGTTGCCTTTGGGCATAGTCGTATTCCCAGGCTCTGGGCATCATCTTCCATTTCAGGTCCAAAGGGACCTGATTCAGAGAGGCTATACAAAGAGAAAAATCATTCCGAACAAGGACACTCAAGGCACACATTGCTGCAAATTCCATGAAGTGAACCAAGTTCTGTCAGTCGTGGAGCAGTGGTGCACAGGAGTTCTCCACCCGGCAGGAAGCTAGGTGGGTCAGCACAGAGGCCATGAGCGGGCACAGCTGTGCTGGTGTTGCCTGCAAAGCAGTGACAAAGAAAACACTCTTGCTTGCGCCGAAGAATGATCCCTGATTGCTTGGGGAATAGAGATAGAAGAATATGCAGCAGATATTTTAAGTTCTTGGCCTTTGAGGAATTATCTTGAGTGCTCTGTTAGGTTATTCTTGGGGAAATGCTAACCCTGCAAGACAGGGTTGGAAAATGCCTATCACTTAGGAAGACAGCAGAGCATAAGATCTGTTTCCAAAGATTGGTCCTATACATCAGCTCCTTAGCTTTAAATGTCTCTTTCTCTTTCTTTCTCCTCCCTTCCTCTACTCTTTTCTTCCCTAGCTTCAACACTAGGAGAAAGGAAGAAGGTGAGGGACGCCTGGGTGGCTCCATGGGTGAAGTGCCTGCCTTCAGCTCAGGTCATGATCTCAGGGTCCTGGGATCAAGCCCCATATGGGGCTCCCTGCTCAACAAGGAGTCTGCTTCTCCCTCTCCCTCTGACCCTCCTCCACGCTTGTGCTCTCTCTCTGTCTCAAATAAATAAATAAAATCTTAAAAAAAAAAAAAGAAAAGATAAAGGAAGAGGGTGAGAAAGGAAGAATATGCATTGGTCTATACAATAAGCTTCAGTGACGTGATTCAGGCTTTTTGGAAACTAATTCCATTTCCACTTGTGCTCCAGGCTTTAACCAGCAAAGGTTAATCACCCCCTTTGGCTGCATGCCCAGGTCTGCAAAGTTTGCATAAGAGAGGAGCCCCATGAAGTGATTTCCTGACCACCCAAGAGAATCATTGAGTTTGAGCATAATGTCCGCATATACGGTCCTTCTAAATGATATTCATTGCACAAATTTCCATTAGAATATCTCCTTAAGTCAGTGTTCTAACTCTTCTCTCCTTGATTGCTCAAAGATGACTGACAGCACTTCAGCACCCTTATTTATAAGTTTTCATCCTGCCATCACTGATATTTATCAGGTGAATAGTCATCGATGCATTCAGAGTAGTGAAGTGCTTCTATATAATTCCTTCACCCACCAAGGGTCTCCTTTCCTCCCGCCCCATGTCTGCTTTATTCAGTTCAAGATTATCCCCCTTCACAGTGTTTTTGTAAGAAGTTAGAAACATGAGACAGAGATTTGATTTCTCTTCATTGGCCCCAAACTTCCGGCCTATACCTTGCGAACTACCTAAAGATAGGCAGAGAAAGTGACCTATTCATCTCAGGATCTTAGTGCTGTACCTGTACATCCTGTGTTCTTAATAAATGAAATGTTCTACAGAGCAGAACCAGGTCTTCTGTCTCCAAATATGGTAGACACATCCTGGGTGTCCCATACTGAGTCATATCCTTGGCAATTCTATCCCCTTGAGAGTAGGTAGAATCTGTGACCCGCTTCTAACCAACAAAATATGGCAAAATTGATAGAATGTCACTCATGTGATTGTGTTACCTCATATGGCAAAACAAAGGGATTTTTCAGATGTGCTTAAGGCCCCTGATCAGGTCATTTTGAGTTAATCACAGGAAAGGTTGCCTTGGGTAAGCCTGATCTAATCTACAAAGCCCTTTAAAAGAGGGTGTAGGTCTTCCCTGAGCCCAGAGACTCGAAGCAGCAGAGACTTGGTCTCTCCCAAGGGCCCTGAAAAAGCAAACCATCATGAGTTTGGGAGGGAAGCTTGCCTCAGATGAGATCACAGCCCAACCAACACCTTGATTGCAGTTTTGTGAGTCCCTGAATAGAGGACTCAGTGAAGCTATGCCTGGACTCCAAACCCATGGAGACTATGAGATAATAAATGGTTGTTTGAAGTACATCTTTACATAGTCATAGAAAACCAATACACTAAACATAAATAAAATGACCCTTTGTGGTTATTCCTGGTGTTCTTTGCAAACCTCAACTATTTTTGCTCCAGATTCTCCTTGACATAATTTTGTAAAGTTTTATTTGTTCTTGGTATTTTACTTCCTTTGCATTATTATACATCTGATTTTAAAATGTTTGCTCACTGGGGACTCTCTGACTCACTAGGTGGGGTGGGTTCTTCAGGTCCCATGCTCCTTTCTTCCCTGATAAAGTCAAAACCAGTAATACAAGCAGAAGTTAATCCTTGAAAGCTGACACTCATCAGTTCTTTTCTCCCTCTACAGTCTTGTGGCATAGAATCAAGGAGTTTTTTCTTTGAAACTTTGGAAAATTTACTACATATGCTTGTTGTGAGGACAAACAAAAGTAGAGCATTAGAATGCCCACTATCACTGAATATATAACAATTTATAAAGCCCCCTTGCAAATATAATTAAAGCCTCTAGATTATCTCATCAGGTAGGAGGTATTCTTTTTCTGTTTCTGGAGAGGTCCTTGATTTATAGATGAAAGAACTAAAGCCCTTAGGAGTTAAGGATGTTTCCCAAAGTAGTAATGGAGGTAGATGAACCCAAGATCGTCAACCCTAAACACCTTCTTTTTATATTCCCTCACAGACTCTAGCAAGTGTTTATTACACCATTTTGTTCAAAGTCAAAGTCTACCCTCTAGTTACATACCTGGTATACCTGATAATGTAGAAGCTGAGACACCACCTCAGATCCCAAGCATCTCTGGGAAACCAGCACTGTGCATTTTGAACAAACTGCTGAAGCTATTTTCACTTCCTAAAGATGGAGACTCATTGCTTTAAGATGACATGACCATGTTTCCTCAGGTTTCCTTTATCCTTCTAATTCACAAATAAATTCCTTCTTTGGGTCAAAAATTATGCTCAAAGTAGCCATTTCTTAGTTGTCTCCTCCACCCTCTGAGACATGCAGCTGTCAGAAAGTTGGGTCAGTGACAAGGTTATCTATGGCAATGGTAACTTTTGACACATGCCTGGGTGGTGGGAGCCCTCTAACACTCCACTATCACCTCTGAAACAATGCAAGAGTTCATATAAGAAATGCATCTCCCATTGTTCTTCTTGCTTAGGAACATGGCGATGCAGTAAAGAATATTCCTCTAGGGAGGGTTTGGGAAAAGATGAGTTGGAGGAAGCTAATGCCAAAGTACACATGCATCTCTAGACATTACCCTGTAAGAGTAACTACACCACACAGTGATGACAGAAGACATTCATCACCTTGGTTTAGTGAATGGAATCCAGAGTCAAAGGCAGGGGTTTCAGTGTTAGCTGCTATTTACCAACGAATCATTTTTCTTCTCACAGCCTTACTTTCTCTATCTTTAAAATACGGAAAACCGGAATTTGCCCTGTTTACCTCAAAGGATTGTTGTGAGGACAAACTAAAATAAAATGAAATGATATGAATCTCAAAGTGTTATATAAACATAAAACAGTACCTACATGTGAAAAGGGACATGTATAGTTGACCCTTGAACAAAAAGTTTAGGGAGTTCTGACCCCCCCCACAGAGTTGAAAATCCACATGTAACTTTTGACTCCCCCAAAACTTAACTACTAATAGCCTATTGTTGACCTTTCCAATAACATAAACTGTTCATTAACACATATTTTGTATGTTATATGTATTGTATACTGTTTTCTTACTATAAAGTAAGCTAGAGAAAAGAAAATGTTACTAAGAAAATCATAAGGAAGAGAAAACACATTTACACTACTGTACTGTATTTATTGAAAAAAAGCCATGTATAAGTGGACCTGAACAGTTCAAACTTGTGTTGTTTAAGGGTCAACTGTATATTTTTTCCGGGGTTATATACAAAGCTCAGCATGGCGCAGACATAAACAAGGTACTAGAAATCATTTCTGTTTATTTGTTGATTGAAAGTATGGTCCTTTATAGGTGTGAAAAAATTACTCAGGAAGGTTCTTCACTTGTGGCTAGTCCTGGAAAGTGAAATCCTAAAACAATATTCTATAATCCAGAGACAGCTGCATGGAAAAATGAGTCACAAGAGCTCAGAGCTGCTCTGAGCTTGAGTAAGAATATGGCTTCCCATAGCCTTGGAAAGAAAGCTCTGAGGGACAGGGAAGGGAGGGAGACAGGGAATGCTAGAAACCTGGGGAAGAGGATGCCACAGAAAGCATATTTATTCTTTTACTCACTCATTGCACTCAAACATTTATTGAGCAACTCCCATGTTCCAGGTATTGAGTGAGATGTTGGGGCTATTAAGATGAAAACATGGTTCCCAGCCTCAAGGAAATGTCTGCTGCAAGGAGACAAATTAATCACAGATATTTAATATAGAGCATGGTAGGTGCTGGGATAGAAATAAATACAGAGTGCTATAAGAGCAAGTACTAGAGTCCCTTAACTCAGTTTGGGAAACAAAGAATAAATCTCAGAGGAAATGATACCTAAGAGTAATAATGAAGGACAGGTAAGATTTATCCAGGAGGAGGAGATAAGAGGGAACCAGGAATAGGAACAAAGAATAAAACATAACCCAGAATGAGAGATAAAAGGGCCATTTGTGGATAATGCAGGTGGAGACCCATATGACTAGACAGAAAGATGTGTGAGAGAAGGTGGCGATCAACCAAGGTAGACCCAAATCTTATTGTAAATGACCTTATACAACATGCCAAAGAGTTTAAATTTTATCCTAGAGGCATTGGGAGCCATTGAAAAAGTCCAAGTGGGAGAGTGACATCATCAAGTTTGCTACAGAATTAAATACTTAGCTAAATTACTTAACTAAAAATTACTTAAAGATTCTGCCCACTAATAATGGTTCATATCACACAAACTTGGGTAGTCTATGACCCACAAAAAAGTGGAAAAATGGGTTCATAGCAAGCTCAGAGGCAGAAATTCAAAGAGTTGTACAGGGCAACTTTACATCAGCTCAACCAAGAGGAACATCATAATTGTAATTAAGATTAGCCATTGGGAGAGCATCTGCTACTACCTGAACCCTCCTACCTTTAAAAGCACTAAGGGCCTTACTAACTGTTTGAACAGTAAATGAATAAGATTTTGTATGTTTGAGCTTATGGTAGTGTTTCTAGGTGGATGGTTTCATTATACCTAAATGTATCTCAGTGACGATGACAGATGAAGCCATAGAATGGAATGTGGGGTATGGGTCATACCCTCAAGCACAATGGTGCTAAGTGGCATTATGCAATATCTGTCAGTGGGTTACCCATGGCCTACAAATTTCATCTGTGAGTGCTTTGAAAACAACCTGTGCAAAATATTTTGAAAGAGAGCTATGAAAACAAGCAAACAAATATTCTCCAATGAGATCGTTAGAGAAGATATTTGCTATAAAACAGGAATGCAATAGAATTTTAGACTTTTATTTCTAGTAGACACATTAACATTAAGAGAATTAATATTGAAAAGCCAAAGAGGTCCTTCCAGGAATTCAAGCAAGTACTGACAGTGAGAAAAATTCAACTGAAGCCAAGTAGTTTTAGAATTATGAGAATTTCATGTTTTCATCCACAGCCTTAACTTTTCATCTGAACATCTGCCCTGGACATTTCTATCACACTGTGTCCCATAAACACATCAAGCTTAGCCTCCAACACTGATTGTACGCTCTCCCTCCATCAATTCCTACTGACTTTCCTATGATCTTTATATTAATTAATTGTACCATCAAGACAGTCATCCGGGGCGCCTGGGTGGCTCAGTCAGTTAAGCGACTGCCTTCGGCTCAGGTCATGATCCTGGAGTCCTGGGATCGAGTCCCGCATCGGGCTCCCTGCTCAGCGGGGAGTCTGCTTCTCCCTCTGACCCTCCTCCCTCTCGTGCTCTCTGTCTCTCATTCTCTCTGTCTCAAATAAAACAAAAAAAAAAAAAAAAAAAAAGACAGTCATCCAACCCAGAAACTCTGCAGTTATACTAAAATATTTCCTCCTCTTAATATTCCAAATCTAGTTACCAGTCCTACTGATTCTGAATTCTAAAAATATTTCAAATCTATTACCTCTTCTGTTCTTGGGGTCCCTGCCTCAGATGAGGCTCTTAACACTGTTACTTACAGAACTGAATGTGTTAGTCAACTAAGTGATCACTCTGTCTGTGCTCTCTCTCTTCCTAGTTATCTACCTCACTGCCAACAAGAATGAAAATTTATTCATGTCACAACCTTGGAACCATTTAGCTGTTCTCCAACACATTAGGATGGCATATAAGTAGAGTGATCATTTGCCCTTCTTTACCCAATATTGGCTACTGTTCCAGCATAATTATAAATAACTCCCTTTCACTATCAAAAGTGATAGTGAATTTAGACAATCAATTACTAAGTAACTTTATTAGTGATGTTCTTCATTATCTAGTTTCCTTCCACTTCTTTTTCTGTCTGCCTAGTGAACACCTTTTTATCCTCCTAAGTCACCTGTTTCACTAAGACCACCTGTTCTTAGGCAGCTGCTCACACTGGTCTTGGAGTTTCCTTTGCCTTTGCCTGTGGTTCTGTTATTGTAACATAACTTGCATGGCTTATGATAGGAGTGGTGAGGCAGAGATCAGGCCCCAGTTGTCTCTGCAACATTAGAACTTAGCAGAGGATCAGACACACAAGTGCATCTCATTACTGGATCAAACATTGCTTTGGCAGCTCACAAGACTGTATTTCCTAACCTATCAAATTGGTCACATATGTCAATTTACAAAATAAATGATTAAAATACACTTTATAAATAGTATCTTTGTTTTTATATGTCTAACACTTAAGACTAACCTGACATCACGCAATCTATCATACCTATTAATAGCTATCAATAACAGTAAAAATAATGATAAGAATTATTCTTTAAAACAATTTTTAGCAAATATAATGGCATATTTGGTGATCAATTAAAAATCAATTCTCTTAAAGGACTACCAATCTTCAATCAGGTCAGACACTGTATTTTTCCTGTACTCTATAAGGTGTCTCACACGTTGTCAACACTCCATGGAGTGTAAAACAGCAGTGATAATTAGGCTTTTATATTTGTGCTCATTATCCAGACCAAAGGGTATACATGCTACTAAAACACAATGACTTTTCTCATTTGAATGTTTATAGTCCTGACAACTTGAAAACTATATTATGTAGTGTTAATCAAATGAAGAGTTTCACATTCTTCTCACAAGCAAGAGATACAAATTTTAGGTACAAATTAGAATCCATAAGCATTTGACCTTAAACATAGAGAGAATAAAAACATTCCATATAAATCAAGGTCACCTGAACATGTGAGCCAATCACAGGACATATTTTGTTAAAATCTTAATTTTTGTGACTATTAAGTCTTAGAAGGAGCCAGAGTACTTATGCTAGTTTGTAGGATTTGAGGTTGGGTGGTCTCTGACTTAGCATTTGCTTTCCCCTTCCCCTTCATTAGCATCCCTTGCAATCACCAAAGAGGAATTTCCTCCATTCATGGGGATCTTCTAGATTATTACACCAGTACTACTCTTAAAGGCTGTATGGCCACACATCTTCAGTCTCCATAGAACAACAGTGAAGATAGATATTGACGTTCACCTTGCAGAGGCAATGTCTTTGCTCTCTCCCTGTAGAACTAAGATTAATGCCTAACACCTGAGGAATCAAAGAGCCTGCCAAATGATTTGGGACTTCTTAAAGCTCATAATTATCATTCATAGCAATCATGGCTTTTCATGATAAGTGGACAGGTAAACACAGCAATGATACAGTCCTTTATAAAAATAATACTGAACTTGGAATCCAAAAGCTTTAGGTCTAAGTCTGCTAATAGTAGTAGTAGTAGAAAGAAGGAAGAATAAGGAGGAGGAGGAGGAGGAGAGAAGAAGAAGAAGGGGAAGAGGAAGAAGAGGGAGAAGCAGCAGCACCAATTAATTACTGAATACCAAATTTATAGCAAAAACTATAGTGCCTACATGGGGGACAGCTAGTCAGTGGGAAAGAGAGGGAAAGGAACAATGAAATCTTCCTAGAGGAGGTGAGCTGGAAGTTGACATCTGGTGGGTAAGAGTTAGTGAGATGAATTCAGGAGGGAAAAGGAAAAGGTGCTCCTGGAGGAAGGAAATGAATATGCAGAAGTATGTGCTGGTAGCATGAGAATTTATGGGGCATTCCATTCTTCAGTTTATCTGAATCACAGAACTTCAGGATGGGGGAATAAAAATTATTAATCCACAAAGTGAAATAGAAGCAGGATTGTGAAGTACCTTGTGTATATCAATAAAGCATTATGGAATAGAGTTTCCATCAGGGGAGTGAAATGTCAGGTTTGTGTTTGGATTGTAGAAATACTGCTGTGGGTGCCAAAAGGGGGATTGAGAGCGGCCAGGCCTGAGGCACAAAGAGCAAGTCAGAGGCAGGTATGGTAGCAATCTCAGTGAGATGATGGGCAGAGTTGGTGATAGATGAAAGCTCTAGGGCTCCGATGTTGGCTTTAAATATGTTGATAGTGCATATCTGGGGGGAAGGGAAGGTCCTAAGACAACACCCAGGTTTTTTTTTTTTGGTTTCGGCAACTGAGTAAGATGTGGGCCCCCTCCCTGGGATAGAATAAATGGGGGGGGAACTATTTGGGAGAAGTTGAGAACTTTATATGGAAACACACCTTGCTCTTAAGGCTGAGGAGACATTTAAGGGAAGTTATCTACTGGACAGAGGTCTGTGGAAGCTTAGGATTCAGAGTGAAGCTGGGCTTCACTATTCCTAAATGAAACCTTGGAAATTATTGCAATCCCCCAAGAGGACGAACTGAGAAAATCCCAGGGTAGAAACCTGGGGAATACCACATTATAGGAAGAGCAACCTGCAAAGAATGCTGAGACTGGGTAGGCAAAGAGGTGGAAGGAAAATCAAAGAGAATGTGAAATCTCAAAAGATGACAAAAGAATATTTTAAATAGGAGGAGGGCTTATGAATACAAATATTTCAGAGAAGTCGAACAGGATAAAGACTTGGAAGTGACCATTAGGCATTGAAACAGAATAATCATAGATGACCTTGACAAAACTAGTTTCCATGAAGATGAGAGTGGTAGTCTGATTACAGTGGCTTGACGAATGAGTAAAAGTGAAGCAGGAAACAGTTTAGCAGTAAAGGGAAAGGAAGAACATAGGCTGTCAGCCATGTCAACCTAGAACCCAGATCCAATAAGGGTTTCTTATTTTAAGATGGAAATATTGAATGTAATTAGGTGTCATGGCAAAGATTTCTTTAAAGAGGGAAATAACAACATAGAATGAAGAACGTGGATGATTAATAGACTAGATCCTAAGAAGGTGACACTGGATGAGATCCAGCAGAAAAAAGGGAAGATAAGCCTCGAAGGGGGGCCAGGGGCTCACTGTGCCACAGTGAGAACAAATTTGCGTGTCATCCTTGCGCTAAGGCCATGCTAATCTTCTCTGTTGTGTTCCAGTTTTAGTATATGTGCTGCGGAAGCGAGCACATCACTGAGAACAAAGAAAGCGGAACCAGGAATGCTGATAAAGTTAAGCGCAGAGCTATGGGAAATTGTGAGAATTCTCAGGATATTGTTCTCTGCCTGTTTTTTTCTTCTCTCAGTACAGCAAAAGTGAAAGTCGTTTGTTGAGAATAGAGATTAAGGCATAGCATACTGGGTTTGAAGAAAAATTAGATTAAAAAAAAATAGTGTGGGGTGCCTGGGTGGCTCAGTTGGTTGAGCGACTGCCTTTGGCTCAGGTCATGATCCTGGAGTCCCGGGATCGAGTCCCGCATCGGGCTCCCCGCTCGGTGGGGAGTCTGCTTCTCCCTCTGACCCTACCCCCTCTTGGGCTCTCTCTCTCACTCTCTCTCTCTCAAATAAATAAATAAAATCTTAAAAAAAAAAAAAAATAGTGTGAGCAGAGAAAGAAAAGAACTGATTAGGAAACACAGAAGGATCTCCAGGCAGTCCAGGGAACCGAGCCTTGATTCCAGAGCGTGAATGTATGAGTTAACAGAGGCACCAAAATGTGGGCTCTCAGGCCCTCTCTGGGGGGTCTCCTTGGTGGGGCGCAGGCATTGAGAAATCAGGCTATCGGACCGACTTCAAACCAGGTGCTGTAGAACCAGTGCCATGGAAGGGGACTGAGTCCAGGGAAATAAATGGCAACTACTTCATTTGTTCCCTCTTACATCTCTACAGAAAAAGGTATTCTTGCCCTTGTTTTACAGAAGGTGAAACTCTCACTCAAGGAGGCTTATCTTTGTTCTGTCTCGGCCCATCTGCACATCCGCACGGGCTGAGTTAAGAGTCAGCTGGGCCTTCAGAATCAAAGCCACTCCTCACTCCCTGCACCGCGCTGCCCCTCTGGGAGCTACACACTGCTAACCGAAACAGAAGCAAGGGGTTAAGAGCTTTGTCCCACTCCCATTCTACGACAACTCTGTTCCCTCTGTTTCGTAACATAAATCCAGGTTATACACACAAAGCATTCTAGCCCTCGGAAGGAAAGCACTATGCTAATTTAGAGGATATAAAAATGGTGTACCAAATTGCTCAGAGCGATGTTCACACAGTGAGAAGCTCATTTACGATACAGGATTATTAAAACCCAATCTCTGTTTTTTTTTTGTTCCAACTGGTTTTCATTTGCCTTAGCAGCAGATGCTCTATGCTGAGAAAAATGAAAAACGATCTTCAGTGGGGGCACTGTAAGGCTTTCTTCCAGCAGAAGCTGTAAACCAGAATCACACACTCCTCCAAGCACAGACTTCATTTCCTCAACCCTTTGGTGGTGATTTATGTCATTGTCCTGAAGCTATCCTCAAAACACTGGGAAGTAGGCAAAATGATATTTTCTGATTAGGTATGCAATTGCAGCCTAAGAATTTAAAATGTTTTAACAAGATTGTTTCAATCCCCACTTGATGGATAGGGAACTCAACAGAGACAGTTGGCAGCTCCTCACTTTTTACTTTTGAGCTCTTGCTAAAATCTTCATCAGCCCTTGGAGCGCAGAGAGCTTGACCAGCTCCAAAGCCTAATCAATTTTGAATATTGAACGCTTTGGAGGAGTGGGCCTATGTAAATCCAATAAATACATTAATTTTTTTAAGGGAAAACTTATTTAGTGCCTTCTTTCAGGGCCCCCAAATATGGCCTGATCTCTGGAGCACCAGGAGAAATGAGATAGGACCCTGGTGCCCTAGCTTTGCACCGAGCCCTCCTTCTCTTGGAGTTGCCTTTTCTTAGTCTCCCTTCCTCTTTTGTTGAGGAAAGACAGCTAGCTGGTCAGAGGCCCTGATGATGAAGTCTGGCATGTTCTACCCAAGGGCATGAACACCCAGAAGAAAGGCAGCCCCAGATGGAGGCCAATAAGCCAATCCTGGTCAGAACAGTCTCAAGAAATGGGAAGTACTCGATTCCACTTGGTCCCTTGCCAAGTCCACAGGGAAGCAACTTTTGCCGGAACTAAGTTACCTCTAACTTGTCCCTGTGATAAATGTCTCATACAGAACTTATCAGTCAAATTGCTACTGAACACGTTTTATATCATTAAACAATAAATGCATACATTGAAAGAAAACGTAGTCCAATATATTTTTTAAAGGCAATGTGTAACTCATCCACCAGTTTTATTGGAATAATCTTTAAACCTCTTAAGTTACAAGTTTTGGTTTTAGTTTTTTTTCTTATGCAGATACTTAGGAAACTGCTACAGTCTTTATATGTAAGACTAAAAAAATTAGCATCAGTTCTTGCTGGAACTTTGCACCCTGACAACATTGTTAGGGTGGGCCCTATTGTCTCCTGCATAGCATCCGATTATTTTACATTAAGTATGTACAACAGACACCGTTAATGAGACCATCGTGGGACATGAATGTTTGAACAACTCCATCCCACATCATCAGATTTTAAAATTGCTCAAACTTGGGGCGCTTGGGTGGTTCAGTAGGTTAAACATCCCACTTTTGATTTTGGCTCAGGTCATGATCTCAGAGTCATGGGATTGAAGCCTGCATCAGGCTCCCCACTCACCAGGGAGTCTGCTTCTTTCTCTCTGCCTGCCGCTCTCCCCACTTGCTCTCCTTCAAATAATTAAATCAATCCTTAAAAAAATAAATAAAATTTCTCAAACTTACTAATGCCTGTAGAGGAATCTATGTCATCTAAGAATCCTCTTCGATTTTTGCTCTTTCTCCACTGGTCTGTTATAACCAATTAAGACGTTTTCCATTGCTGTATTTCTAGTTGGCACATGGGATTCCATCTTACTTAAAAGGTTCGTTAGACAACAAGCAGTTCTTTGATAAGAAACCAGTATCTCCTATTAACTTAGATGATGGGGTAACCTGACATTATGTGCCATCTAATATAATGTGATGTGAGATACTCATCACCAGCTATGAGTAATTTTTTCTGAAAATATTCATTCTGAATGCAGTCAAGACCTTATACCTGTGCACTTCAAATGTGACTAGTTCAAACTGAGATGTGGTTATAAGCATAAAATACACACCAGATTTCAAAGACTTAGAATAACAATAAAAAGCAAAATTGCTCAATAATAATTATATCAATTACACGTTAAAATGATTAGATTTTGACTCTATTAAGTTAAATATAAAATATACTATTAAAATTAATTCCACTTCTTCCTTTTTATATATTTCATGTGTCCACTAGAAAATTTAAGATCACAAATGTGGCTCTCATTTGGGGCTCGCATTACACTTGTATAGGAGAGGGCTGCTTTACATTCAACTTGTAGTTTACAGGAAATACAGGAGAAAGAAGTTAAAAGGCACCAAGTGGAAACGATTAGCCAAATCTAAAATGGGGGAGGTACTACAACAGACCTCCAAAGAGCATGGGTCGCAGACTGCTGCTGATCTGCGTAACCATTTGTTAGCAGGCTACAAAAAGACCCGGAGCTTGCACAAGAATCTACATCAACTATGTCACATCCTACACATGCTGCTGCATGGTTCAGATGACATCATTTTCATAGCAAAACTTATCCAACAAAGAAAACTTGTCCCTTCATATTGGGAGGAGCAGAGGACAACTATAAAAGACATTTTGGGACAACTGGGGAAATATTAATATGTGCTGGGGCAAGAAGCAGATTAATTTTGCCTTCTCACTCCAGACTAGTCTTCTGAACTTCCTGAGGCAGAGTTTGAGAGAGAAGCCAATGAACTCTTCCTGGATTGGGTTCTAGACTCAAAGACAATGAACCACCCGACAAGATGTCTTACCTTATTATTAGCCCATGCAGTACAAAAGTAGAAGCAGATCAAAGTCTACTTAATTTATACTGGAATCACATTGCCCAGGAGACCCCAAGGTTGGCCAGCAATGCTTTGTTTCTGCTAAGTCCCTGAAACGCCTTGACTCTGGACCCATGTCAGCAGAAAATGGGTCACCAAAAATACAACCACCAAAAGAAACATCTTCTGGATTATTCATCTCAGGTGACCAAACAGGGTAATGAACAAGAGATCCCACCAGAGTTCAGAACAAAAAAGAGCCAGATACTTAGTCAAAAGATGGAGTTTCCATCCTTTGCAGGTCAGAAGTCCGTGCTAATTTTGTGTAATGACGTATCAGATGGACGAGTGACCCTGTTTGTTGTTTTCCATACTCCCCTTTCCAAGTATGGGAGGTATTTTTTAACCTATATTGTGAAAAATGTTAAACACACCCAAAAATAAAAAAAAAATCATATAATGAACACTTTATTACTCAATTCAACAATCATCAACATTTTGCTAATCTCTTTTCATCTCTTCCCTCATTTTCTTCACTGCAGTATTTTAAAGCCAATACCAAAGATCATGTTATGTCATGAATAAATTAAGTGGAGTTTTAAACTTTTTTATTAAACTGATCTTTTCCTGTAACCATTATATAGTGAATAATTTGCAATGATGAAACTTTTCATTTAACACATGCGACCAGATCATTAGAAGCTACATGCCACGTGCATAAGACATAGAGGTCTTGGCCCACAATAATAACCTATGCACCTTTGGTATGTCTCCCACTGGTGAAGAGCTGACTGCATTTCCAATTGTATGGAGTTAGGGACTTTTAAAGGTGTATATTCATATGTGAAAATGATATGAACACCAAATTGCTCTTTTTCGGTTTCAATCACCCATATCTCTTTGGTAAGAAACGTCTTTCAAAGTCAAATGTAAAACTCAAATGATTAAAAAACTAATAATGCTTTGTGCTCATTTCATGCTTAAAATGTACTTTCACATGAGAAAACTTTTTTTAAGACGAAGTGGATTCTAAATAAATCAAAGGCACAAAAATCTGAATCTAAAACCAGTCACTCGTTGTAGGATCTGAGCCAGATGAGGTGAACTATCTTTTTCTTTGTCAAGCTCCGGGAGAAAAAAAAAATCTTGATTTGCATTACCCTCAAGAAATTTACATGAAAATGGAGGTGTTGGAGGAGGTGTGTGTGAAAGACTCCCCCAAGAGGTGGAGGAAGGAGGTCAGACATTGCTGGAAGTAACGGCTAAAGTCGTACAGCATGTTCCTCAGTGCATTGCCACTCTGGTAGGCAAGCTTCTTTTGGCACGGAGCTTAAGAGGCTACACATTGTCAGCCAGAGTACTGAGGGTGCTAAGATCTCATACAGTGTAAAATTCCATTTACCTGCTGCTGGGAGGCGGTGAATATTCCAAAGGTTTCTTCTAGGTTGAGCCTTCTAAGTTTCCTTGCTTCTTAGTGACACAGCACAACACTTGTCAGGGGTGCAAAAGTCTAAAATAGGTCATCCTGGGCACCTGGGTGGCTCAGTCATTAAGCATCTGCCTTCGGCTCAGGTTGTGATCTCAGGGTCCTAGGATCGAGTCCCACATCAGGCTCCCTGCTCATCAGGGAGTCTGCTTCTCTCTCTGCCTCTCTCTATCTCTCTTTGTCTCTGTCTCTCATGAATAAATAAATAAAATATTTAAAAATATATAAAAAAAATAAAATAGGTCACTCTCCTCTCTGTAAAGAGGTTTAGTTCACACCAGGTTAAAAAAAAAAAATGCTTATTCATTCTAAAACAGCCTCGGGGAGAAATGGCAGTGACATTGAGATGTCCTAGGATATTTTGGGGAAATAAAAGTGGATTTTCCTTTAAGAACTTCTTTGAGATTATTATTTTCTGACTATTTGTTTGGATTTATTTTACCATATTAATTTTCTAAATTACTTTTTTTTTTAACTTTTAGCTAAAATAGTTCACCTAATTTGTTATCTATGTGAAGCAGTAAGTTTGTCGTTGTGGTCCTCTCTTTAATCATGACACTGAGTCAACCAGGAAATTAAAGAAGAATTAAAAAAATTCATGGAAACAAAATGAAAACACAACTGTTCAAAATCTTTGGGATGCAGCAAAGGCAGTCCTAAGAGGAAAGTATATAGCAATACAAGCCTTTCTCAAGAAACAAGGAAGGTCTCAAGTACACAACCTAACCCTACACCTAAAGGAGCTGGAGAAAGAACAGCAAATAAAGCCTAAACCCAGCAGGAGAAGAGAAATAATAAAGATCAGAGCAGAAATCAATGAAATAGAAACCAAAAGAACAGCAGAACAGATCAACGACACTAGGAGGTTGTTCTTTGAAAGAATTAATAAGATCAATAAACCCCTGGCCAGACTTAACAAAAAGAAAAGAGAAACGACCCAAATAAATAATCATGACACTGAAAATGTACCTCAGTAGCATAAGAAACATAAAAGGACTAAATGTGCAAATAGACCACGGCCAGACCATGTAGATCAACAGAACTTGGACCCACAACCTCGGCAGCAATAGGCCCAGACAATCAGAGTTTATCAGACAGCTTGCTTCCCTAGTATGTGCCCTTGCTTCCACTCAGAAGCAACCAGAGAAAGGCAAATATACACCCCAAACCAATCTCAGAACAGGCTCTAGTATGCCTACCTCCAGCTTCCCCAGCCAATACCCTCCACCCAGGGCACACCTGAGCCTTCCTTTTTCCCCCACTATAACGCTCTCCCACTCTTCTGCCTGTCTTTGAGTCTCTGCCAAACACCAGTGACAGTGGCCAACTTTCTTTCTACAGCAAGTCCTAGATAGTCAACATTTGTTCCAGTAGGGATGGTCTTTGCTTATTTCCAGAGTTTCCTGAAGGTGTCACCAAAACCGTATGCTCTATCCTCTGCAGCGAACCCCAGTGTTTGACCAGGTGCGGTGTCCACAGAATTTTTCCTTGTCATTTGCTGCCGGCAGCTTGTGGAGTTCTTGCCAAAGTAGTAAGCCAGCACCGGGTATCGTCCCCACTAGCTTTGCCTCGAGATCCTTGGCTCTTTATCCTCAGTTTGGTAATGAGGCTTTATTATTGATTCTCATTTGTTGGGATCCTAGGTGGAACGAGGCCGCTCCTTTTCATTCTGTTTTTGCTCTTTTGTGCTCCTGTTCTGGGTTGGGCCGTTTAAAAGCATTGTTCATTATAAGAAGGAGAATCACAAGGCAGAATGCAGGCAAAGACCCTTAAACCTATTGTTCTAGCCAGCCCAACAGACTGGTGATTGTGTAGTTCTCACTCCATGTTCACTTGGACAAACTTTGCTGTGGGTCATTAATAAAACCATTTGAGGCTCTTTCCCCTATCATTTTTTTTTTTTCTTTTTGCTCCTGTGAGCTTGACTTGGATCCAAAGAGAACATTCTCTCTGGTTTTCCTTCTGCGGGGTGGAGTGCGGCAGGACAGCAGGGTAGGGCAGGTACCAGTAGTCAGGTCTGTGCTCACAGGCAGCCAGCCATTAGGTTGGGGCCCTGAAACTGGGAGTGAGCAAGCATTACAAGCATTACATTCCTACTTCCCATGGCTGACTCTCGTAAGGTGTCTCAGTCTAAATCCTCTCCCCTACGTGTAAAAACCCCTGCCTTTTCTGTGTACTCTCCTTACAATATAATTTTATATTATAAATTCTTAAAATATAAATTCTTGTGCATATCTTTCTAAATGGCATAACTTCATCAGGGATGACTTGAGTCTACAATGACCACTCTGGGAAATGTTTGATTTGAACAAAATTGGTCATTTGAGAGGTACCTTAGGAATAAAAAGGAGTAAGATTTCAGAAGTTCAATGGGCAGCATCTTATGACTGATATGCAGACTCCAAAGGAAATTCTGAGGCAAACCTTGTCTCAATTAAAGATTCTTTGGCCAAAGCAAATGAGCCAGCTGACAAACTGAAGCAAGAGCAAACTAGACTTATTTTCCTACTGAATATTCTCCCTTCTGTCGTCCTGTGGTCTCCCTACATCCAGTTGTCCCTCTAACCCTAATCCATCTGATCTCTCTCTTCTTGTACCTCCTCTATGTTCTTCCCAGAGCTTCCAGAGCTGCTATCTTTCCCCTAAAACTCTAATACCCTCAAATACCAGTTGCCTCCAAGGATTTATTCCTCCCATGAGCCAAGTATGCAGGCAACTGTAATTTAAACCTTGGGCTCCAGGTGAAACAAGAACTATCAATAAGGATTTCCCTAAACCAAGACAAGACCAGCAGCTATGTAAACCTTGGAGTTACTGCGGGTTCAGTTCCAGGCCATTGCAATAACAGTGCCCATGGCATTGACTTTGAGTCAAATGAATTTTTTGGTTTCCCAGTACCTATAAAAATTATGTTTACATCATACTGTAGTCTATTAATTGTGCGATAGCATTATGTTGGGAAAACAATGTACATGCCTTAATTCAAAAATACTTAATTGCTAAAAAGCTAACTACCAGAGAAACTTTCAGTGAGTCATAAGAACTAATCATAGATCACCATAACAAATATAATAATAATGAAAAATTTTAAATGTTGTGAGAATTACCAAAATGTGACACAGAGATACAAAGTGAGCAAATGCTGTTGGAAAAATAGCACCAATAGATTTGCTCAATACAGGGCTGCCACAAACTGTGAATTTGTAAAAAAAAAAAAACCAAAAACCCCAAACCCCCCCCAAAAAACCAGTATCCACAAAACATAATAAAGCACATAAAACACTGTGCCTATATTCATAGAATTTAGAATCCTTCTGGGTAGCCTTGGGTTACCTGACCTATATTAACTTGTACACATGTTGGTTGGAACCTCATATCAAATGCTATATGACAAAAGCTGATTAGATTCACCTGGAAGAGGACCTACAGGATCCTTTCTTTTCTTTTAATTCCAGTGTTATATTAGTTTCAGGGGCATAATATAGTGATCCAACAATTCCATTTATTACTCAATACTCATCAAGATAAGTGTACTCTTAATCCCCTTCACCTACCTCACTCATCCCCCACCAGCCACCTCCCCTCTGGTAACCATCTGTTTTTTTCTATAGTTAAGAGTCTGTTTCTTGGTTTGCCTCTTTTTTTTTGTCCCTTTGTTCATTTGTCTTGTTTCTTAAATTCCAATATGAGTGAAATCATATGGTATTTGTTTTTCTCTGACTGGCTTATTTTGCTTAATAGTGTTCTCTCTAGCTCCATCCATGTTGTTGTAAATGGCAAGATTTCATTCTTTTTTATGGTTGAGTAATATGCCATTGTATATATATGTCACATATTCTTTATCTATTCATCAATTGATAGACACTCGACCTGTTTCCATAATTTGGCTATTGTAAATAATGCTGCTACAAAAACAGGAGGGCATATATCCTTTTGAATTAGTATTTTCATATTCTTTGGGTAAATACTCAGTAGTTTGATTACTGGATCATAACATAATTTTATTTTTAATTTGTTGAAGAACCTCCACACTGTCTTCCACAGTGGCTGCACCAGTTTGCATTCCCATCAACAGTGCACGAGGGTTCCTTTTTCTCCACATCCTTGTTAACACGTTGTTTCTTGTGTTTTTGATTTCAGCCATTCTGACAAGTGTGGGGTGATATTTCTTTCCAGAATATACCCAAGAGTTAAAAAGGGGCCTGAAAAGTAGAACAAAATCTCCTAAACTACACCCAAAACATTTTGAATACAAATCAGTTGTATCATAATTTTCTCTGCAAATGGAGAAAAGATAACATGATAAGAGATTTTTATAACAGACCAGGCAATACTTTCCTTTTTTTAATTAATTAATTTATTTTAGAGAGAGAATGCACGCAAGAGCCGGGAGTGGGGCAGAGGGAGAGGGAGAGAAATCCTCAAGCCGACTCCCTGCTGAGCATGGAGCCCTACACGGGGCTGAATCCCAGGACCCTGAGATCATGATCTGAGCCAAAATCAGAGTCTGACGCTCAACCCACTGAACAGCCCAGGTGCCCCTAGGCAATACTTTCTAACATTTGAAAGTTAAAGAAGGTGCCAATGTAATGGCAATTCTTTCATCCCATTTTGTCAATGGAGTTAAACCTGAAATGGGAGACCTAATTCAAAAACAGAAATTGAAATGAGAGACAGGGCCTTAACCTGAGTTACAACATCTAGTACAGCATTTTAAAAGAGCTTTTTGACAAAATTAGACAGGACCCCAAATAGACTTAGGACCTTGCAGACCAAACAGTTATGTGACCAATTTCCCAATTTACCACCTTTTGACAAGAACATGTGTAAATATTGCACTGGAAAAAAATATTACATTTTTTTACAAAAGAGAAACCAAGACATAGAAATATCCCACAATTCAGATCAACGATGGTGCTCTTAGGAAGGAAAATGTACCCAATATTCTGCCTTACACTTAAACACTTAAGGGAAGTTAATTCTAAATATAGATAGTTACCTTCATCAATTCCTGACAGATACAAGCAATATCCTTTCTACATTAAACACTGCTAACTGCTCAATCTCTGAATTCTTCTCAAAGAAAACACAACAACAATGATAGGTATTTCAAATAACCCACATATTTTCCCTATCTCCTAACCCTTAACTGTAACCCTTGGACACTTAACTAAAAATATTTCTTCCTGCTCTATGATACCACTCTTGCAAATTTAATAAGGACTTAGTTTGCAAATGGGATTGTACAAATGCACAGCACAGAAACTATTCCTTGTGGTTCCAAAGCACTCCTATAATCAAAGTCAAATTGTATCTGCCCTGGATGTATATTTTTTTCCTTTTTTGTTATATTTGATGCAGATTCAGATCTTGGTACCATACTTGATACTCTGTGGGCTAAAACTCCAATGACATTGGGAAAATAATTTGATAAGAGCCTAGTAAAGTTCACATAGATCCTACTGGTACCTAAACTTTCCCAATATCCTTTGAAGCCAAAAGCAAAGGAAGGGCTCAAACCTATATTTGAAGGACTTCTATGCAAAGGTCTTCTCAGACCCCGCAGTAGCTCAGTAACACTTCTATCTCACCATTATACAAGCCAAATGGATGAAGATCTCAGGTTTTTCCTAGATCTCAAGGCCATCAACAAAATTGTTACCCCTTACTTCTCTGTAGTACCTAACCCAAACACCATCTAGTTATCGATTCTACTTCAAGCCACTTACTTCACTGTAATGGATTTCTGCTTTGCCTTTTTTGGGGAATCGATACCTTTTGCTAATCTCTGCTAAACACAAGTAATAGTGACTATCTTCCTTAAAAAATACTAAAAATGATCTACACAGGAGTTCTAATTCTGATAATAGCAAAGTAACTTATGTCTTATTCACCTACACACATTTATAACACATATAAAAGCTGGATAAAAGTAAGTACAAAAACACTCAAAGGTACTCAAGAAGGAGTTTACCACAATTACAGTTGGAAAATTCAACATTCTTCTCTTGGTAATTGATAGAACAAGTAGTTGAAAAATCAGTAAGGATATACAAAATTTGAATAGCACAATCAACTGATGTCATTTAATTGAAATTTATACAACAAAATGCCCAAGAATGACAGGATGTACATTCTTTTAAAATGCCTTTGGAATGTGTACAGAAATGGACTATACAGTGGGCTGTAAATCAAGTCTGGATGAATATACAAAGACTGAAATGATCGAATATTTTGAAAAACAAAATCATACTTTATATCTTCCTAGCAAAAAACAACAAATGAAAAAAAAAACAAAAATGCAGGCTTAAATGTCTTCACTTATGAATTCTACCAATTATTAAAGAAATATATAAAGCTGATGTTACATAAAATCTCTTAGAAAATATAAAATGAGGGGCACCCGGGTGGCTTATTTGGTTAAGCGTCTGCCTTTTTGGCTCAGGTCATGATACCAGGGTCCTCGGATTGAGCCCTGCATCAATCAGGCTCTCTGCTCAGTGGGGGCCTGCTTCTTCCTCTCCCTCTGCCTGCCGCTCTACCTACTTGTGTTCTCTCTCTATCTCTCTCTCCCCGTCAAATAAATAAATAAATAAATAAATAAATAAATAAATAAATAAATAAATAAATAAAATCTTAAAAAAAAGAAAATATAAAATGAAAAAATTAGCTACCAGAACATTGTACAAGGTCAGTATTATCTAGATATTAGCACTAAAAGAATATATTACAAGAAAATAAAATTACAGGTGAACATGTCTCATGAATATAGACACAAAAATCCTTAATGAGATATTAGTATGTCAGAACAAGCAATATGTAAGGGATAGCAAATTATGAACAGACAGAGTTATTCTAGGAATGAAAAGTTAGGTTGACATTTGAAAAGCCAATCAATGTAATTCTCTAAATTAACAGATAAAAAAATTTTAAAAACCCTCACCATATGATCATCTAAATAAATAACAATTTATTATTATTAAAGAAAAATAATTTGGTGAAATTCAACATCATTCATTATCTGTGCAAACAAGGAATTGAAAGAACTTTGTCAACTAGAGTTTTGTTTGTTTTTCTAAGCCTACAAAAAACCTACAGGTAACACACATACAATTTTGATCAAAGGTGATGTGATGAGAATTGATAGAAATCTTCTATACAAGTGACAAGTTACTCTTTGTACATGAGGGATGGAGAACAATTTCTTCCCTCTGTTTATATACAGGAAAGGATATAAAAGGAGAAAGACCTTTGATCCTTGGAGACAGGACGGAAAGGATCTTGGGTTCTGAACTTAACTTAAGGAATGTCAATAAAATCTCTCTTCAGGCAATGGATAGTTGCATGTGTCTGAGTTTTTATGACCTAGAAATGGCTCTTAAAGAAAATTCTGTAATGCTTTTCAGTGACAAACAGAAGCCTTACACACTCTCACATGCACACACACATTTACATGTACAAATCTGTTAACTGAGATACTGTCATACACTTCTGCTTCTATCTTTCGTATACATCACCAATAGGAAACCTGAGCAAAGGTGAAATATAATACTGTTTGTAAAAGCAAATAACTTTACCCTTCTGGATCTTACTTTCCTCATCTATTAAAATGATGGAGAGGAGCTAGGTGACCTTTAATATACTTTAAACTCTGTCAGTCCATACTCTTAAATTTGGTATGCTAGTGACCTGTGGATAAAAACAGAACACTATGAGAATTCTCTTTTCCATTTGGACACTTTTCTCTGTGTCTGGAGGTAAATGACTGTAGATTGTGTTTTCAGAGTTCCTTTGTCAGCTAGCTTTTGGTTGAAATATGCCAATGAGAGGCAGCAGGGAACAAAAGATAGAAATCCTAGAGAGAGATAATGGATTTTCCCCCAAATTCTCTCTCTGTTTGGTGCTATGTATTTGCTAGTGGCTGCCTTCCTTCAGCTCCCACCAGGCAGCCTCTACACCAGTTCCAGTTCTTTTGGGGTAAGGTAATGGCTTTGTTCTGGCTAGTTTCTATGTGTTTCATCATCCCTTTACCCTGGATAAACCTCTGAAAGTGGTGCTTTAAGTAAAGTTTCTTTGTTGAAACATTTAGGGTAAATTTCATTTCATGCTGGGATTTTTGAGAAGCCAAAAATCATTACTCACATCAATGGCTAGATCATTCAGACAGAAAAGCAGTAAAGAAACATCAAATGGCATTTGAAACATCAGTCCAAATGGACTTAACAGACATATACAGAGCATTTCATCCAAAAGGAGCAGAACACACATTCTTCTCAAAGGCACATGGAACATTCTCCAAGATAGATCATATGTTGGGCCACAATACAGGTCTTAATAAATTTAAGAAAACTGAAATCATATCAACCATCTTTTCTGACCACAATGATATAAGACCAAAAATGAATTACATGAAGAAAACTGAAAAATTAAAAAATGTGTGGACAACAAACATCATGCTAATGAAAAATTACTGGGTCAACAAAGAAATCAACAGACAAAAAACCCTTAATACAAATGAAAATGGAAATACAGCATACCAAGATTTATGGGATGCAGCAAAAGCAGTTTTCAGAGAAAGTTATTGGCAATAAATGCCTACCTCAAGAAATGAGAAAAATCTCAAGTAAACAACATAATTTTACACCTTAAGGAACTAGGGAAAAAAACAAATGAAGCCCAAAGTTAGTAGAAGGAATAAAATAACAAAGATCAGAGCAGAAATAAGTGAAGTAGATTAAAAAGATAAAAAATATAAATAAAATTAAGAGCTGGCTCTTTGAAAAGATAAAATTGACAAGCCAGATAGACTCACCAAGAACAACAACAACAACAAAAAAATCATATCAATAAAGTCAGAATAAAAGAGATGTTACAATTAATACCACAGAAATAGAAAGGATCATAAAACAGTATTATGAACAATTATAAATCAATAAATTAGACAACCTAGAAGAAATGGCAAGTGCCTAGAAACATATAACCTCCCTAGACAAAAACAAAGAAATAGAAATTCTGAATAGACCAATTACTAGTAAAGAGATCAAATCAGTCACCAAAAACCTCCCAACAAACGAAAGTCCAGCACAAGACTGAACCACTGGTTAATTCTACCAAACTTTCAAAGAAGAATTAGTACCCATCTTTCTCAAATTCTTCCAAGATATAGAAGAGGAAGGAACATTTCCAAACTCATTTTATGAGGTCAGCATTACAGAACAAGAGAAGGACACACAAGAAAATGAAATTATAGGCCAATATCCCTAATGAATATAGATACAAAAATCACACAAAATATTGCCAAACCAAACTGAACAATACATTAAAAGGATTATGCACCTTGATCAAGTGAGATTTATTCCAGGGATGCAAGGATGATTTAACATCCACAAATCAATCAATTCGATACACTACATTCACAAAATTAAGGATAAAATTCACATCATCTCAAAAGATGCAGAAAAAAGCATTTGACAAAATTCAACATCTGTTTATTATAAATTCTCAACAAAGTATATGGGGGAAATTCTCAACTTTCTCAAAAAAATACTCAACTACATATAGAGGGAACATACTTCAACATTATAAAGGCAATATATGACAAGACCATAGCTAACATCATCCTCAATGACAAAAAGCTGAAAACCTTTTTTTTAAGATCAGGAACAAGATGAGGATGTCCAATCTTACCCCTTTTATTCAACAAAGTATTAAAAGTCCTAGCCAGAGCAATTAGGTAGAAAAAGACATAAAAGGCATGCAAATTAGAAAGGAAGAAGTAAAATTATCACTATTTGCAGATGATATAATATTATAAATGGAAAACCTCAAAGACTCAACCAAAAAAAACTGTTAGAACACATAAAGAAATTCAATAAGGTTGCAGGATACAAAATCAATATTCAAAAATCTGTTATATTTCTATGTACTAACAATATCTGAAAGCGAAATCAAGAAAACAACCTCATTTACAGTTGCATCAAAAGGAATAAAATACCTAAGATTATTCTTAGGTATTTAACCAAGGAGGTATTTAACCAAGGTATTTAACCTAGGAGGTGAAAGATCTGTACTCTAAAAATTATAAGACACTGATGAAGGAAATCAAAGGCAACACAAATAAATAGAAAGATATTCCATGCTCATGGATTTGAAGAACTAATAAATGTCCATACTACCTAAAGGATCTATGGATTCAACAGATCTATAGATTCAATCCTATCAAAATTCCAGTGACATGTTTTAGTAGAACAAGCAATTCTAAAATTTGTATGGAAACAAAAATTTAAAAAATTTAAAAAACCCTGATCAGTGAAAGCAATCTTGAGAAAGAACAAAAGGCTGGAAGCATCACACTCCCTGATTTCAAACTATATTAAAGCAGACACATGAATCAATGGAACAAAAGAGATAGCCCAGAAATAAAACCAAGCATATATGTCAATTAATTAATGACAAAAGAGCCAAAAATATTCAGTGAGGAAAGGACAGTCTCTTCAATAAATGGTGTCAGGAAAACTGGACAGTCACATGCAAAAGAATGAAACTAGATACTATCCTACACCACACACAAATATTCATTCAAAATGCATTAAAATGGGTTAAAGACTTGAATACCAGACCTAACATCATGAAATTCCTAGAAGCAAACATAGGCAGTAAGGTCCTTAACATCAGTCTTGGTGAGGATTCTTTGGATCTGATCCAAAAGCCAAAGCAACAAAAACAAAAATAAAAAACTAGAACTACATCTAACCAAAAAGCTTCTGCACAGCAAAAGGTGTCATCAACAAAAGGAAAACTTACTGAATGGGAGACAATATTTGCAAATCATATATCTATCTGATAAGGGGTTAATATCCAAAAACCATAAAGAACTCATACAATTCAATAGCAATCAATCAAATTCAACAAACAATCCAATTTTAAAAATGGGCAGAAGATCCCAATAAATATTTTTCCAAAACAGGCATACAGAGGGCCAACAGAAACATGAAAAAATGCTCAACATCACTAATCATCAGGGAAATAAAAATCAAAACTGCAATGCAATATCACTTCACACCTGTTAGAATGGCTATTCCCCCCCCCCCCAAAAAGAAGCAAAATAAAAATAATAAGTGTTGGTGAGGATGTAAAGAAAGAGGAACCCTCATGCACTGTTGGTAGGGATGTAAACTGGTGAAACTTCTATGGAAAGCAGTACAGAGGTTTCTCAAAAATTAAAAATAGACCTACCATGTCATCCAGCAATTCTGCTTTTGGGTATTTATCTGAAGAAAACAAAAGCACTAACTCAAAAAGATATATGCACCCACATGTTCATTTCAGCATTACTTACAATAGTCCAGATATAGAAACAATCTAAGTGTCTATCCATCGATGGATGAGTGGATAAAGATATGATATACATATATACACAATTATATTCAGTCATAAGAAGGAATGAAATCCTACCATTTGTGACAACACGGATAGACCTTGAGGACATTATGCTAAGTGAAATAAATGGAGACAGCAAAAGATAAATACCATATGATCTCATTTAAATGTGGAATTTAAAAACAGAGTCAAACCAAAAACCAAGTTCACAGATACAGAAAATAGATTGATTGGTGGTTGCCAGAGGTGGGCAAGGACCTAGTGGATGAACTGCTTAAAGGGGGTCAAAAGGTACAAACTTCCAGCTGTAAAATAAACAAGTCCTAGGGAGCATGGTGCGGATCGTTAATAATACTGTATTGCAAATCTAAAAGTTGATAAGACAGTAAATCTTAAAAGTCCTCATCACAAGAAAAGAAATCTTATAACTATGTATGGGGATGGATATTAACTAACTTACTGTGGTGATCATTTTGCAATATATACGTATATCAAATTTAAAAAAAAATGCGACAAGAGCAGAGACCTGGCAGGTCCTTGCATGTGGAAGCTTGCTTTTTGAGGTCACTGGAAACCCTTATTCCGCCAAGTAAAGAAGTCCACGATAGCTTTCTGGGGGGTATGAGAAGCCATGTGGAGAAAGGCTCCAGTCATCCTTTCCCTGTCATCTCGGTGAGTCCTCAGACAGGTGAGTGAGGCTATCCCTAAGCCATCTGAGGGAGACCAGAAAGATCCCTTCGCCAACTCCAGTACTGTCTCCCAAGACTGGGAGAAAATGATCATAAATTGGTGCTTTAAGCCAATAAGTAAATAAATAAATACATACATAAATACACAAAATTATTTATATTTTATTTTGGAATATATTTTAAATTATATTTTCATATTCATTTGTCTAGTATTTCAGAAATCCGTACCACTTTAAAGACAAAATGAATCCAAACAATGAACCTTTAATTCCCTAAGAACTAACAACAACAACAAATTTCCACTTAATTGCCTAGCCAGTATTCATTCCTGCTCCTCAGTCAGAACTCCCAACAATCCACCTCTCAGACTAATACAAAATACTGGCCGAGGTTCACCTATGAGACTGATGCACTCCTTGGTTGGCAGTAATAATTAAATGTTTTGATTTTAAAGGCTTCTCACTAGACAGTTGACTATATAATGAAGTGAATATAGATATGAAACATTGAATTTTGGCTTGGTTAGGTATCATACTCTGTTGAAATTTGAAAGTAATATTTGTTTCCTGTTATTCACAGTAGCCTGTGAATTGCACTGAAAGATGGAAGACTGAATTTGATTCTTGGATTTCAAAATAACTGTGTGATTAGGGCCAAAATTTTAGCCTCTTGGTGGTTTAGCTTACCAATCGGTAAGAATGTATGCATTCACACCTAATTGTTTTTCAAAATAGCTTTAAAAAAAAACCCTCTTTGAGTGCTTAGGGAGCAGAGGGAGCCTGTTCTCCACTTTAAGCTTATTTACAAGGGTGAAAATATACTTTTCCAGCAGTTCTCCCTCCCCCAGATTTATCGAGACACTGTAACTGCCTTAAAAACATTCCTGGTGGTTTTGTGGGCTTGAGAAGAAAGCCACAGGTTTATTTTCACTGAAATAACAGTGCTCTTAGTGGTTTTCTCTCTCTCTTTTTAAAATTTCTTTTAAAATAGGCTAAGTAGCCCTTGGAACAGAGATCTGCAAGTGAGGAGATTACAACTCCTCAATTTAGCCCCAATTACTGCAAATACCTGTCCTTTGGATGACAGGTCCAGAGCAATTAATTATTCCTTCAACTGTTCATTCACTTATTCTTTATAATAAATAGTTGTTTTGAGCTAATGATGTTCTAGATCAAGGTGTGTTTGAGGAAGTTAAAAATAATTAGACAGCCCTTGTGACAACAAAGCACTTATGACCCAAGAAGTGATAAAGTAAGTGTAACAAAGTTTGGTAAAACCCTACGCAGAATATGGAAAGTTTCTCAGGGAAATTACAAGCAAGCAACTGTAGATATTTTGAGATGAAGAGAGTGCAATAAAGTGTGTATCACGGCAGGCTTGTGGCAGGGTTTGAGGGAGGCCTGGGTGAGGGGTTAGGGTTGCAAGAGGCTCTAAGGACATAGCAAAATACAGCAAAATACTTCGGAAACGTCAAGTACTGTACAAGTGTTAGATAATCACAGTTATTACATAATAATTTTGAAAAGTATTTTTCCACCAATATGCCATCATTAAAGTAATTATTTTTAAACGTCCTCAGGAAATGCTTAATATTTACAGAAATCATTAAGAAAGAATCAATAGTTTTCACATAGCTGCTCCAGTGGACTGGGAAAATGATCACCTGCTATTGTCAAGTTATTCTGTACGCCGAACTCTGCAAATGCATACATCTGTGGTTCCCAAACTGCACCGAGGCACCCAGGGTGTTACAATGAACACACAGGGGTGCTGTAGGATATTTTACATTTCTGAGGGGAACACAGCAATATTCAACGGCTGCCAGACCCCATGCAAACTACTAGTTCAAAGTAGTTCAGAGTTTCAATATGACACCACATGACTTTTGATACCATTCATCTTTTTCAAACTGGATTTTTGGCAATTGCTGTCATAGAAAACAAGTACTGCAGACAAATCAAGATGGAGTGAAAAGTGAGGATGGTGGTGGCCAGTATGATGCAAGCTTGAGAAATTGTGCAATGCCCAACAGGTGACCAATATCCCATTAGGGAGTAATTGTAGTCACTGAAGATTTTCTTAATATATTTTTTCTTTCAGTATTTTTTAAATAGCTACTGAGTCACCTGTATATAAATATCTACCGGGTTATTGGACCTTAGTAAATTTAGTAAGGTATTTAGGAATTTAGTAAATGACTCAGGAATTTCTTTTGATCTAAGAGATCCATAAAAAACTGATGGCACACACTATGAATAGAGAAAATTTGGGGCCCTTTGGCTTATGTAGCTGACAAGAAGTCCACTCAGGAATGTCTACATTTATACCCAGGTCTGTTTTGAGGTGAAGCCTCTTAGCTTCACTTGAGACAACATTCATCATAGAAACAGTCGTTGGACAGTAGATCTAATGGCTTAAAGCAGCCTTTAAAATAATTTTTTGTTCTTTTTAAAAATTATAAAGATATCTTGTCAAATCCTTTGTTTTTGCTTTCTAACACAAATGTATATATTTGTCCTAATGTATATATTTTGTATTACCGAGGCACCTTTCCTGAGGAAAAATAAGAAAGGAAAGGAGAGACATCTTCAAATTTATATAATAGTTCCAGTTTATATTGCTAGTCCTGACACTAATGTTCTGAGGTCTGGGAAAGCATAAATGGGGGCCTTCATCCCAGGTATCTAAATGTTTAAAAGTTACAAATCAAGCTATCAAAACGATTAAATATGTTCTATCCTCTAACCATGAAAAATAATGCCTTCATAGCAACTTGGAAGCCATGTCCTAAAATCTAAGAGTCCTTGGAGTCCCACTAGGGATGTGGCAGCGTTAGGAAAGCCAGCTAATAAATAGCTAAGTTTCTCTTCCCACCTTGCTGTTGTCCTACACCTACTGCAGTACATGTGGTCTCCTACAGGGTGAGGGACCTTGCAGGTAGATATGGACACCCACCTGGCACATCCACTCCCAGTTCTCACCACTGCAAACAGCCACCCTTGGCCAACCCTCAGACCTATGCATAAAAATCACAGCATCAAATACCTTCAGATGATGGATCCTGGGGATTATTGTACAGGCTGTGGAAGAGAGCTTGGGACTATCTGGGCAGGTTCCTTGGTATCCGTGGTATAGTCTAGAAGGGAGGAAACAAAGATCATTGGTAGAAACAATCCTTGGCCCTATATACTCCTTGTCCCATGGTGATGAGCTGGAGTGGGGTCCCCTAAAGCTAGGGATAGGCAGGTGCCTCTTGTGCCAGGTCTAAGGATGATGCTAAAATTTGTATATTTCCTGGTCCTCTTTAGGATTTAAAAAAATTTCTTCCCAGACACAAATCCCTTTCTTCCTAATCACTTCCTGTCAAAAGAATGAATGCTCTTGGTTGCGTGGGTTTTCATTTTTAACATGCAGAAAATACAAAATAAACTTGGCAACAGGCAGAACTTGCCCTTCTGTTCTTGTGATATTTCTGGCGTCACTTGGGCGGGAGATGTGTGCTGGATCAGCACGTTAGTCCGAAGGCCTCGTCCACAGGGCAGCTCACCATCTTTACCTCCCCAGATGCTCTGAGGCTTCCCTGTGGTTCTGGATATGGCCAAAGACCAAAATCCAAGAAAATCCCTTGACCCCAGGGGGGTACAATATGAGCCAGGGCATTCCCATCTAGAATTGAAAATTCCAGGTTTGTGGCCTTGAGCAATGTCCTCCTTGATTTATTTATTTAGTCACCCAGTAGGACATTTAGTGAGTACCTCATGAGAGCCTGCCACATCCCTAGGCATCATGTGTCAGACACCATCTAAAATCACCTCATGAGTGTCCCTGTAACTGTAAGTTAGCATTACTTACCCTGTTTTAAGTAACTCTCCAGTAATAATAATCATTGTGAAGTATTGCATAATGATAACTATTTCATGATACTATTTCATAGTTTTTTTTTATGGTTTAGAGATGTCCAAATGAACATTTTCGACTCTTTAGCCCCGATTACATTTTCTATTATAAAGAGATAGCAAATTTCTACCTACAGCTAGGAAGGTCACATCGTATTAATATCTCCTGGCAAAAAAGCAATAAACGTAGTCTATTATATTACGGATTACGTACGTTTATCGATGACTCTCCTTGTTTAGTTATTTGTTTTGGTTTTTGGTATGGTTTTAGAACAAGGGTTTGGAAAGTAAAAAGAAGCAACAGTCATATCAGTTTCCTTCTAATCTATTTTGCAAAATGTTTAGAAAAAGGAGGATATTTCAAATGGAGATTAAAACAAGATAAATCAAATAGCAAGACCGGCTCTTTGTGCCTGGACATGGCCAACACTGATTGGCTGACACAGATTCGAGTCTCTTTGTTAAGTATAAATCTAAGGCAGTGTTGGGCATCAGGCTGGACACTAACAGCAGCTCACTGTTCAGAACGATGTAAGTTTAATTGTATATTCTCTTATAATGCACAGCAAGCAGAGAATCCAACCCTCTTTCAGCTTAGCCTCTTCCTCTGCCTAGCCCTGATTCCACAACTCCCCTCTGTGTGTTAATGGCAAAGATACTCCACCAATAAGCCCCCAATTCTCTAGAGACAAGGGCTCCATGCCCAGGAGAAAACACTTGTGCCCTAGCTTCTCTTTTCAGAAAGTGATGCTATCTTAGTCTGCTCAAGCTGCTATAAGATAATACTGGAACTGAGTGATTTTTTTTTTAAGGTTTTATTTATTTATTTAAGATAGAGCAAGAGAGCACAAGCGGGGGGAGGGGCAGAGAGAGAAGCAGGGTCTCCACTGAGCAAGGAGCCTGATGCGGGGCTCAATCCCAGGACCCTGAGTTCATGACCTGAGTGGAAGCAGGCACTTAACCGACTGAGCCACCCAGGCGCCCCTGGAACTGAGTGATTAAACAACAGGCATTTATTTCTCACTGTACTAAATGCTGAAGCCCTGAACCAGGGTGCCAGCACTCAGTTCCTGGTGAGAGCTCTCTTCTGGCTTCCAGGTAGCTGCCTTCCTGCTGTGTCCTCATATGGCCTTCCCCCAGGTTATGTGCACAAGGGGAGAGAGAGGAAGCCAGCACTCTGATGTCTCTCCTTATAAGGTCATTAATCCCATCATGAGGGCCACACCCTAACTGCCTCCCAAAGGCTTCACCTCCAAATACCATCATTTTGAGGGCTAAAGCTTTGACATATGAATTTGCGGGGGACACACAAATATTCACTTCATAACAGTTCGAGACTTCCTAACCCTTCAGATAGAGTTAAGCTCCCCTCACCAAGGTATAGAATGGGAAGCATTACAGGCAGTGGTTAAAAGTTACAGCTCTGGAGTTCCTCAACATTGTGTGTGTATCTGTGTGTGTGTGTGTGTGTGTGTGTGTGCGCGTGCACATGCATGCACACGTGTGCACACGCATGCATGTTTCTAATCCTGAGTCCACCATGTCTAAGTGTTATAACCTTGAGCAAGTTACTTAACTCTCTGGGCCCAATTTCTTTGCCAGTAAAATGAGGATGGTAACAATAGCATCTGCTATAAAAGATTAGTGTGAAGATGTAAAGCAAGTAGGCATCGGGGCCTGAGCAGAGTAAAAAAATGAATGAATGAATGAATGAATATGACTTTTATATGGTCCTATATTTACATTTTAAGGCCTGCATTGAAATTTGTCTACCATGTTTCTCCTACCCCAATGTGAACTTTCTGGGCAGGGTGTTTAGATGGCTCTATGTCCCCATTGACTGGGACCATGCCTGACACAGAGCAAGCACTCAGCAACTGTTTGTAGAACTGATTCCAGAAGGCCTGGGGAAACTTAGCAGGAATGAAAACTACGAATGGATTTTAGGATTTTGCTGAATGTGTATCTCAATAGGTGGCTAATCCTAATAGGCCATTCCTTAGAAATGGCTGAAATATATATTTTTGCTCATTGATTTCCATAAGGTAACACTTATTCATAACCCATTTACATTATAGGTCTGTCTGTTTTGTTGGTATGCAAATCCTTAAAAATCTGGGCGTCCTAGAGAACAATGTTTTTCCAACACAGGCAAAGTACAGCAAACTCTCTGTGTCTCCTACAACACAAATCATGAAAACTAATTGGTTTTAATAATGTGTTTTAGGTAAGTAAATCACAAAGTTCTCCAAGTGCTTATTACACCAATTATAGCTCAAATGGTAACACCAGGATTTCAAAATATGATTTGTCATGAGGCCCCTTCCCACACCCACCTCCACCCTCCACTGTCTGTTGTTCTACCTTCTGGTCTGAAACTTTCCAAGTGTTAATCTCGCTGTCAGACATTCTCATGACTTGTATTTCATCTTTACATTTGTTGCATTTTTTATTGTGTATCACACTTGTGTTCTGTTTGCCATAGCCTCTTGATGATAGCCTATTGTTAATAGGTGCTATAATTGTGATTAGTTATAAGTAGGGTTCAGAGAGCTTTATGTCATTCATGCTTTGAATAAATAGGCAACAAAGCCAATTTAGGCATATTTAACCTGACATTTGAGTATTTGTCATTTGTAAAGAAGACAGAATTCATGCAAAATTCCTGGACCCGCTGTTAACATTTTGATATGCTCCCTTCTAGATGATTTTAGGTATGATGTCTTTGTGAACACCAGCAGTAATCCTGGCTTATGTAAACAAAACCCAGGACTTAAGAGATAGGTGCCAGAATCATTCAGAGAATCAAAGGAAATGCTGAGCTGCCAGGTTTTGAGAAGTGGGCATCCACAGAGCTCGAGTCCTGGAAGCTGGAGAATATGGAACCTCTAGGGGCCCCTGTGAATGTGGCTCAATTCCAACAACTGCCAGGCTGTGGGTTGGCTTTCATTTTCAGTTTCTGGGAGAGAGAGTTTTATCTGCCAGCATGGGCCACATACTCTTCCCTGGATGAATAAACTCAGGCCAGGAGGGCAAACTGATTCATAGTCCTGGAGAGAAGTGCAGTATCAGGGTCATGGACCCACTGCTGGGGCTAGTGGATCAAGAGGGCCAGCCCGGTGTTCTGTTTGGAACCTGTCCCCACTTAGAATTGTAAGGTAAAGTGGAGGATGGAAAGCCCAAGGCCTGTTCACAAATAAAAGAAGGAATGCTGGGAATATAAGAAGAAATACCCAGTGTCCACACTTGAACATGCATATATAATTCTTTTTTTTAAGATTTTATTTATTTGAGAGAGAGAGCACGAGCAGGCGCAGAGACAGAGGGAGAAGCAGACTGAGCAGGGAGCCCGACACAGGGCTGGATCCCAGGACCCTGGGATCATGACCTGAACCGAAGGCAGACGCTTAACCGACTGAGCCACCCAGGTGTCCAAATTCTAAAGATGTATTTATATTTTTTATAATGAAAGCATTATACACAGGGAAACTGCCTTTTCTCATTGGGTATTATAATGTGAACACATTTCCATTTATAACCAAGTGATTAAAAGTGTGAACTGTGGAGCTGGACTCAGGATTAAAATCCAGGCCCTGCCATTTAAGAGCTTGGGCAAGACACTTAACCTCTCTGTGCCTCAGCTTCCTCAACTGTAAGATAGGGATATCTCTCTCGTGGAAAAGTTGTAAAGATTAAGTGGATTAATATGTATGAAGTGCTTGGAATAAGGTCTGCACACTCTAAGTGCTCAAAACAGTCAGCTGTCTTAGTGAACCCTCTGGTACATACATACATACATCCTCAGACACTTTTTTCGATAATTTTTTAAAGCAAATACTTAAAAGTGGAGTTGCTAGGTCAAAGGCTGAAAATATTTTTAAGACTTTAATAGACAACAAATGTCAGATTGTGGCTCTCCTTTGCTAAAAATGGACCGGTGACTTCTGAGGTCACTCAGAGGAAAAAAAAAAAAAAAGGAATGCTCTCATCTTTGTGATTCTCCACACAACTGGTTTCTGGTATCTCTGTGACATTACATTACTTCCTCCCTCATTTCCTGACCTTCCTTGAGAAAGTCAGATGATGTCAGGAATGGAAAGTCAGTCCTCCCCAGAGCTCATGCCCTTTCGTCTTCCTGGAACATTCTTCCTCTTCTTTTCCTCTTCCTCTTCCTGGAACATTCCTCCCCCAGAATCCCACAGGGCTTGCTATTCACATCTCACCTTCAATGTAGCTGTTGCGGATTCCTCACCCAACCCAAATAGAATGGTAAACTCCACACTTTATGCCCCTCCCCATGCTTGTCTTTCATCTTAGTCCTTGTCACTAATATCCCTGACGTGAATATGATACATTCATATCATATTTATTTTCTGTGTCTTCCTAGAACGAAATGGTGATTGAATATATGTTACCAAGTACCTCTTCGGGAAAGCTGCACCCATTTATATTCCAGCAGCGTATGCATGTTCATCTGTGCACTATATATATTACCAATATTTTAAATCTTTGCCAGTCTTACACGCAAATACCTCTAATTGTTTTTGCTACTGCATTTCTGACAGCAGGCTTCTAGTTCCTGCTGGATGCTGCCAGCCACAGAGAGCTCTTTGCATCCATTAAGGGACAACTCCCACAGTTGGAAAGTCAGTTTTCCCTTATATTGAACCAAAATCAGCCTGTTGAACTTTTCTATGAAATCCCCTTTCAAGCCAACCTGTTCTTTTGCCACTTTTGCTATCAGAACTCAGGCAGGGATGGGGCTATTTCATTTACCAACAACGACCCTGAACAGTACAGGTTTGAACTGTGTAAGTTCACTTACACGTGGATTTAAAAAAAAAAATACAGTGCAGTACTGTAAATGCATTTTCTCTTCCTTATGATTTTCTTAACAACATTTCCTTCTCCCTAGCTTACTTTATTGAAAGAATACAGTATGTAATACATATAGCATACAAAATATGTGTTAACACTTCTGGTCAACAGCAGACTATTAGCAGTTAAGTTTTCAGGGAGTCAGAAAGGATACGTGGATTTCCAACTGTGTGGGGGCTAGTGCCCCTAACCCCTGCATTCTTCAAGGGTCAACTATGGTAAATTGGTTACATTGTGTTACAGAGGACTGGGAGAACAAGAACAGTAGATGGGGTTTTAAGAACTGCAGAGCCGGTAGGAGGCACTCCATGTTGCTGTTGCTCAGACCATAAGGAGTTGGGTCAGCCCTTCTGAGGGAGAGGAGTGAGGCTGGTTCTGGTAGTGCTAAAACCAGACGGCTGGCAGAGCCAACTGCCACTGCTAGAGTTCAAGAGTCGCCGGAGTATATGAAACAGCAGTGCCCCTGCCTGAGTCCTGACAGGGAAAGTGCAAAAGAACAAAGTGGCTTAGAACAGTATTTCACAGTAGAAATCTGAAAAACTAGCCAGGAAGTCCATTGTCCACTCCTTCCACCTGTAAATTTCCTTCTAGTGCCATCTAGTGGCAGGACTTAACAGGAAGTCTGCTAGCAAGGGTTTCTGGGAAAGTTTGCAGAGGACTGGCCTCAGCATCACAAAGAAGAGTAGAGAAGGGCCAGTTTTGGGCACTGAGAGATAATAAAAACTTACTCACCTACTATCCCTCCCTCTTTATTTAAAATTGTTCCAGAATTAATAGCAATAAACTAACCCTGTTATTTTCATTATCATTATAGAGTCATGACAGATTGTGAACCTTAGGATATAAAACCAAGCAAAAGCAACCAAAGAGAATTTTGCTCTCAATTCTCCAGTTATAAGGCTCAGGGGTTACTTTCAAATGCACAAGATATCCCACATAGGAGGTATTAGGATGGAGGAAACTCTGCGGCTACAAGCAAGTAATCCACTCTGGATTCTTCTTCTTGTTATAGCGCCTGCTTCCTTCTGCAGCTCAGCTAGTTGAGGAGATAACTGACAGGCTCATATGCATTGAAATAATTTGAAAGTAATCACAGACAGACTTTTAAACTCTAAAGAACAAGGCTCCCTCTCTTAACATATGCTAGCTCGACTGCTTTACTCTTTTGCAGTTTTTCTTTTTTTAAAATTTAATTTTATTATGTTACGTTAATCACCATACAGTACATCATTAGTTTTTGATGTAGTGTTCCATGATTCATTGTTTGCGTATAACACGCAGTGCTCCATTCAATACATGCCCTCCTTAATACCCATCACCAGGCTAATCCATCACCCCACGCCCCTCCCCTCTAGAACCCTCAGTTTGTTTCTCAGAATCCATAGTCTCTCATAGTTCGTCTCCCCCTCTGATTTCCCCCCCTTCATTTTTCCCTTCCTACTATCTTCTTCTTCTTCTTCTTCTTTTTTAGCATATAATGTATTATTTGTTTCAGAGGTACAGATCTGTGATTCATCAGTCTTTTTTTTTTTTTTAAAGATTTTATTTATTTTTTTGACAGAGAGAGACATAGTGAGAGCAGGAACACAAGCAGGGGGAGTGGGAGAGGGAGAAGCAGGCCTCCCGCAGAGCAGGGAGCCCGATGTGGGGCTCGATCCCAGGACCCTGGGATCATGACCTGAGCCGAAGGCAGACGCTTAACGACTGAGCCACCCAGGCGCCCTGTGATTCATCAGTCTTACACAGGCATAGTTTTTCTTAAAACATACATACACACACACAGGACATTGCTACAAGTGCAAGAGAGGATATTTGATGTTATTGCATCAGCCTGGGGGTGTGGCTGTCTCCATAAATGTTTTAGAATGGAGGAAGGACACCAAAAGCTCACCTTGTAGAGGCCGGATCTTGGAAATGATTCAACATTGATCTAGAGCCAGTTACCAACAGTCGTATTTCCTTTGAGGCCTTAGTTTTTCTACCTATCACTAGAGAAAATCTTTTTTCTAGGAAAGTCCTTTGAGAACCTGGAAGAGAGTAGAATGAGCCCAAAGGGTTCTACATCGATGTGTGTTTAAAATATTCCAGCTGACAAGTGGTGGCGATAAAGCCTGCTTTAGTCACCCTGGTGCCTGTCAATTCCTTCTCCATTTTTGGTGCATAATCAAAAGAGCTTAATGCGAAGTGATGGAAAGCATTCTCCCTGCATTACCACCATCTGTTTCCTTGGCACCCACTACAGACAGCTGTGTTGCCAGCTTTCGAGCTGTTTATTGGTGTGTCACATGGAGAAGTTATTGATGGACTGACTGAATCTCCTGAAAACTGGGCATTTTTGTTTCTTTCTGAAACTTATTCAATATCTTGTTACTCTTACAAGATATTCAACAGACTTTTATTCTATGATTTGACTGACCCCTGGCAACAGGGCTGTTTCATATTTATGAATGGGTATCTTGAAAAAAATTATACCCATGCCAACTCTTGAGCAAGTTATTAATGGAACTAGGAAAGGATCATAAGAAGGAAAATGAAATGGTCAAGTGGGAAGAAGGATCACCCTGTGCATACAGACTGAGAAGATCTGCATGCAAGTGTGCAGCAGTGGAGGCAAAGAGATATAATTTAAGTTTCTATAATCTTGAAGTTTGTGATAGAAGAAGGATGCTGAGATTATGGGCTCTGCTATGTAAGGTTAGAAAGAAGAATAAATACAGAATAACAAGAATAAATAAAGTGGAGTCTCTCTTTGCACAATGGTAATAAGCCCAAGATTTCTGTTATCTAAAATATCTTTTAAAAGAAGCTGAATTCTAAATGATACATATATATGTATCACATATGTATGTGTGTATATATATCTAATTAGAGATGAGAAATCCAAGCTCTTTGGGAAATCTCTAATCTCAAAGGTCAATATCAAGAAGGTAAAAATGCTTTTTTCATGAAAGGCCCTTCAAATTCACTGTAACAGGCAAAATATCAAACCAGATGCAACACAGATCAGTATTTCTTATTTGATTCAACCTCTTGCTAAATAAGGCCTGTTGCCAAATACTGCTGAAAATAATAGAGATCGGGTAAATAAGTAAGTTTCCAGTCCTCAAGGAGTTTATAATTAAAGATGATCAGATCTAAAGATTTGCCTATGCTTTGTATGTAAACACATATACATATACATATATTTGCTATTAAATACTATTATAAACACCACATAAAGGTTACCAACCAAATAAAAATGATTTGGAGAGGCATTATGACTATGGTTCATAGGAGGTGGCTATTATCCTCAGTTGGAGGGATGGGGAAATGCTTCTTGGAAGAGGTATCAATCGAGCTGCGTCTCAGTGGACTGGTTGAGCTTGATTATCACACTCAGATGAAGGAGCATTTCATCCCCAAAGAACTATGAGTGAAGCATGAAGGTAGGAAACCTGGATTTATGTCTAGAATAGTAAAATATCGAGGTTGTCTAGATCTTGGAGTGTTTTGAGGGTGAGTAGTGGTGTATGACAAGAAAATGCACTTTGATGTCAGTTCATGAAGGATTTTCAAATAGGATCCTAGAGTTTAGACCTTAAAGCTTTTCAGTAAGAGAGTGACACAATCAGATCTGCAAGATAAATTGAAAAAAAGACTGGATTCAGGAAGGCCAGTGTAGGACAATGATGAGTGTCTCTGATTAAAAACTGTTACTGCTAGAAAGGACTCAAGAATCCTTACTAGTCAATCTGGCTTATTTGTTTGTTTGTTTCGCAAATTAAAAAACTAAAGTCTGGATGAGTAGGGTGATTCATTCAAGTTCAATGAACTAATAATGATAGATCAGGACTAGAACACAATTTATGGTTTTAATTCCAAAAAGGAGATATAAAGGGCTTAACTTTTAAAATGAGGAAGTGGGCAGAAAAATACCTGTGACAGAAGTAATTGGCCTTGTAGACTGAGAATGGGAAGGAGAGAGAGATAAGTCCAAATGGACTCAGGCATGTGAGCTTTCCACTGCCTCCTTGCTCTCCAAAGACATTTCATTAACTTAAAATGACTTCCTAATGGAATTTCAGGCAGCATTTTGGAGAGATTCAAAAATAGATATGATGGTAGCTAGAGTTTAAGCCAGGAATAACTGTTGACCTCATTACACTGTCCTCTACTCCTAGGAATGAGAGTTCTTACATCTGACCAAAGAAAACACACAGGATCAGTCATCCTGGGTGACAATTACCAAGTCACATCATTTTTCCTCTTTTCTGCATTCTCAGAGATTTACCCGGCTGTCTTTGCCTCAGCATCCTCTTCAGCAATCAGGAAGTTATCAGGAAAAAAAATTAAATCAGTTACAATTCAATTCTCATGCAAAAAGAATAACAACCAATCAGCTCGTTGCAATATTCAGCACACCCTACATAGCAAGAGGACCATTAAGTTGCCAGCTACTCTATATTCAGCCTTCCTTCTTCCAGCAATCATTTCTACAATTAGTACTGGCATATTGTGCCTAATTAGTTATTTCTGTGGCATATGGGCATGAAATGTATGTGTTCCTTAGTCACCCTATTTTACTGTTAAATTGCCTGTAGAGATTTTTTTTAAAAATGAATAATTAAGCTTATTTCTTTGTCTCTTGTTTTCCAATTCCCTTAGATTCTATTCAGGTGTTATAATTATAGTGTATCCATGGCAATGCTCATTAGCTACATCCATAGGTGAAATCTTAGGGGGCTGCTGGTGAAATCACTTTTTTTCTCTCTTAATCTGGCTTCAATCTGTAGACCAAGAGTGACAGAGCAGTTAAAAGTCACTGGTGCTAATACGGATTTGCACTTTAGTTAGCATGGCACCTAATGCTCACATTCAATTCCCAACTGCATTTCCTTTCTTTTTTTTTTTAGGTTTGACAGATAAATATGTATACCCTTTATCTACATCACAGTTTTGTTCTAATGAAGTTCTCAATTATAATGAATACTCAGACTGTAATGCTACTGAAATGGTTGTGATATTTTTAGACAAGGTATAAACAAGAATTTAAAATTTAAATAATGAATTCCACAAAACACTTCAAACCACATTAAATTCAAAGTACCAAAGTATTTTTTTTAAATTTAAATTCAATTAACCAACATATAGTACATCATTAGTTTCAGATGTCTTGTTCAGTGATTCATCAATTGCATAAAACACCCAGGGCTCATCACATCATGTGCCTTCCTTAATGCCCATCACCCAGTTACCCCATCACCCCCCAACTCCCCTCCAGCAGCCCTCAGTTTCTTTTCCATAGTTAAGAGTCTCTCATGGTTTGTCTCCCTCTCTGATTTCTTCCTATTCCATTTTACCCTCTCTTCCCCTATGATCCTCTGAGCTGTTTCTTATATTCCCCATGAGTGAACCCATATGATAATTGTCTTTCTCTGACTTATTTCACTAAGCATAATACCCTCCAGTTCCATCCACATCAATGTAAATGGTAAGTATTCATCGTTTCTGATGGCTGAGTAATATTCCATTGTATATATGTACCACATCTTCTTTATCCATTCATCTGTCTATGGACATCTTGGCTCTTTCCACAGTTTGGCTATTGTGGATATTGCTGCTATAAACATTGGGGTGCAGGTGTCCCTTTGGATCAATACATTTGTATCTTTGGGGTAAATACCTGGTAGTGCAATTGCTGGGTCTTGGGTAGCTCTATTTTTAACATCTTGAGGAACCTCTGTACTGTTTTCCAGAGTGGCTGTACCAGCTTGCATTCCCACCAATAGTGAAAGAGGGTGCCCCTTTCTCCACAACCTCGCCAACATTTGTTGTTTCCTGCCTTATTAATTTTTGCCATTTTAACTGGTGTAAGGTGCTATCTCATTGTAGTTTTGATTTGTAGTCCCTTGATGGCTAGTGATGTTGAGCATTTTTTCATGTGTCTGTTGCCCATTTGTATGTATTGGTCAGTTCATGTCTTCTGCCCATTTCTTGACTGGATTATTTGGTTTTTGGGTGTTGAATTTGAGAAGTTCTTTATAGGTCTTGGATACTAGCCCTTTATCTGATATGTGATTTGCAAACATCTCCCATTCTGTAGGTTGCCTTTTAGTTTTGTTGACTATTTCCTTTACTGTGCAGAAGCTTTTGATCTTGATGAAGTCCCAATGTTCATTTTGCATTTTGTTTCCCTTGCCTTTGGAGATGTGTCTAGCAAGAAGTTGCTGCGGCTGAGGTCGAAGAGGTTACTGCCTATGCTCTCCTCTAGGTTTTTGATGGATTCCTGTCTCACATTTAGGTCTTTCATCCATTTTGAGCTTATATTTGTGTATGGTATAAAATTGATCCAGTTTCATTTTTCTGCATGTGGCTGTCCAATTTCCCCAGCACCATTTATTTATTTATTTATTTATTTATTTTTTAAAGATTTTATTTATTTATTCATGAGAGACAGAGAGAAACAGAGGGAGAAGCAGGCTCCCAAGGAGCGGGAAGCCCGATGCGGGACTCGATCCCAGGACCCTGAGATCATGACCTGAGCCGAAGGCAGACGCTTAACCATCTGAGCCACCCAGGCGCCCCAACCCCAGCACCATTTATTGAAGAGACTGTCCTTTTTCCATTGGATATCTTTTCCTTCTTTGTTGAAGATTAGTTGACCATAGAGTTGAGGGTCTATTTCTGGGCTCTCTATTCTGTTCCATTGCCCTATGTCAGTTTCTCTGCCAGTACCATACCCTCTTGATGATCACAGCTTTGTAATAGAACTTAAAGTCTGGCATTGTGATGCCACCAGCTTTGGTTTTCTTTTTTAACATCCATTTCAACATTCCTTTAGCTATTTGGGGTCTTTTCTGGTTCTATACAAATTACAGGATTATTTGTTCCAGCTCTTTGAAAAATGGCAATGGTAGTTTGATAGGGATTGCACTGAATGTGTAGATTGCTCTAGGTAGCATAGACATTTTAACAATATTTGTTCTTCCAATCTATGAGCATAGAATGTTTTTCCATTTCTTTGTGTCTTCCTCAATTTCTTTCATAAGTGTTCTGTAGTTTTTAGAGTACAGAAACTTTACCTCTTTGGTTAGGTTTATTCCTAGGTATCTTATGGTTTTTGATGCAGTTGTAAATGGGATCAACTCCTTGATTTCTCTTTCTTCTGCCTCATTATTAGTGTATAGAAATGCAACTGATTTCTGTGCATTGATTTTTATATCCTGTCATGTTGCTGAATTGCTGTATGAGTTCTAGCAATTTTGGGGTGGGGTCTTTTGGGTTTTCCATATAAAGTACCACATCATCTTCAAAGAGTGAGAGTTTGACTTCTCCTTTGCCAATTTGAATGCCTTTTCTTTCTTTTTGTTGTCTGATTGCTGAGGCTAGGACTTCTATGTTGAACTGTGGTGAGAATGGACATCCCTGCCATGTTCCTGACTTTAGGGGAAAAGCTCTCAGTTTTTCCCCATTGAGGATAATATTCGGGCTGTGGGATTCTCATAGATGGCTTTTATTATATTAAGGTATGTTCCCTCTACCCCAACACTGTGCAGAGTTTTAATCAAGAAAGGTTGCTGTATTTTGTCAAATGCTTTTTCTGCATCTATTGAGAGGGTCATCTGGTTCTTGTCCTTTCTCTTATTAATGCGATGTATCATGTTGAATGATTTGTGGATGTTGAACCAACCTTGTAGCCCAGGAATAAATCCCACTTGGTTGTGGTGAATAATCCTTTTAGTGTACTGTTGGATCCCATTGGCCATTATCTTGCTGCAAATTTTGGCATCTATGTTCATCAGGGATATTGGTCTGTAATTCTTTTTGATGGGGTCTTTGTCTGGTTTGGGGATCAAGGTAATCCTGGCCTCATAGAATGAGTCTGGAAGTTTTCCTTCCCTTTCTATTTTTTTTTTTTGAAAAAGCTTCAGAAGAATAGGTATTAGCTTTTCTTTAAATGTTTGGTAGGGGGGTGCCTGGGTTGTTCAGTTGGTTAAGTGTCTGCCTTCAGCTCAGGTCATGATCCCAGGGTCCTGGGTTTGAGCCCCATGTTGGACTCCCTGCTCAGTAGGGAGTCTCCTTCTACCTACCCCCCATCCCCGCCACTCATGCTCTCTCTCTCTCTCTCGTTCTCAAATAAATAGATGAAATCTTAAAAAAAAAGTGTTTGGTAGAATTCCCCTGGGAACAATCTGACCTTGGACTCTTGTTTTTTGGAGCTTTTTAATTTCTGCTTCAATTTCCTTGCTGGTTATGGGTCTGTTTAGGTTTTCTATTTCTTCCTGTTCCAGTTTTGGTAGTTTATACATCTCTAGGAATGCATTCATTTCTTCCAGATTGCCAATTTGTTGGCATACAGTTGCTCATAATATGTTCTTATAATTGTTTGTATTTCCTTGGTTTTGGTCATTATCTCTCCTTTTTGTTCATGACTTTATTTATTTGGGTCCTTTCTCTTTTCTTTTTAATAAGTCTGGCTAGGGGTTTATTGAGCTTATTAATTCTTTCAAAGAACCAGCTTCTAGTTTTGTTGATCTGTTCTATTGTCCTTTTGGTTTCTTTTCATTGATTTCTGCTCTAATCTTCATTATTTCTCCTCTCTTGCTCGGTTTAGGCCTTATATGCTGTTCTCTCTCCAGCTCCTTTAGGTGTACAGTTAGCTTGTATATTTCAGACTTTTCTAATCTCTTGAGAAAGGCCTGTATTGCTATGTACTTCCCTCTTAGGACCACCTTTGCTGTATCCCAAAGGTTTTGAACAGTTGTGTTTTCATTTTCATTGGTTTCCATGAATTTTTTAAATTCTTCTTTAATCTACTGATTTACTCATTCATTCTTTACTAGGATGCTCTTTAACCTCCAAGTGTTTGCGTTCCTTCCAAATTTCCTCTTGTGATTGGGTTCAAGTTTCAAAGCATTGTGTTCTGAAAATTAGTAGGGAATGATCCCAATTTTTTGGTACCAGTTGAGACCTGATTTGTAACCCAGTATGTGATCTATTCTGGGTAATGTTCCATGTGCACTCAAGAAGAATGTGTATTCTGTTGCTTTAGGATGGAATGCTCTGCATATATCTGTGAAGTCCATCTGGTCCAGTGTGTCATTCAAAGCCTTTATTTCCTTGTTGATCTTCTGCTTAGATTATCTGTCCATTGTTGTGAGTGTGGTGTTAAAGTCCCCTAATATTATCGTATTATTATCAATGTGTTTTTTTAATTTTGTTATAAATTGGTTTTTATAATTGCTGCTCCCAAGTTAGGAGCATAAATATTTATAATTGTTAGATATTCTTGTTGGATAGATCCTTTAAGTATGATATAGTGTCCCTCTTCATCCCTTACTACAGTCTTTGATTTAAAGTCTAATTAGTCTGATATGAGGATTGCTACCCCAGCTTTCTTTTGAGGTCCATTAACATGATAAATGGTTTTCCATCCCCTCAGTTTCAATCTGGAGGTGTCTCTGGGTCTAAAATGAGTCTCTTGTAGACAGCCTATGGATGGGTCTTGCTCTTTTATCCAATCTGATACCCTGTATCTTTTGATTGGAGCATTTAGCCCATTTACATTCAGAGTAACTATTGAAAGATATGAATTTAGTGCCATTGTACTACCTGTAAAGTCCCTGTTTCTGTAGATTGTCTCTGTTTCTTTCTGGTCTATGTTACTTTTGGGCCTTCTCTTTACTTACAGGATCCCCTTTACTATTTCTTGCAGGTTCGTTTAGTGGTCACAAATTCCTCTAGTTTTTGTTTGTCCTGGAATCTCTTTATCTCTCTCTCTATTCTGAATGACAGCCTTGCTGGATAAAGTTCTTGGCTGCATATTTTTCCCATTTAGCACACTGAATATATAATGCCAGTCCTTTCTGGCCTGCCACATCTCTGTGGACAGGTATGCTTCCAGCCTTATGTTTCTACCATTGTTAGTTAAGTACCTCTTGTCCCAAGCTGCTTTCAGAATTTTCTCTTTATCTCTGAAATTTGCAAGCTTCACTATTATATGTCAGGGTGTTGATCTATTTTTATTGATTTTGAGGGGGTTCTCTCTACTTCCTGGACTTAAATGCCTGTTCCCTTCCCCAGACTAGGAAAGTTCTCAGCTATGATTTGTTCAAATATTTTTTCTGACCCTCTCTCTCTTTCTTCTTCTTCTGGGACCCCAATAATTATAATATTGTTTCACTTTATGGTATTGCTGATTTCTCCAAGCCTCCTCCTCTAGGTCCATTAGTTGTTTTTCTCTTTTCCTCAGCTTTCATGTTTCCATCATCTTGTCTTCTATGTCACTGCCTTTTGCCTCATTTATCCTAGCTGTGAGAGCATCCATTTTAGACTGCATCTCAGTCTAAAGCATTTTTAATTTCAGCCTAATCAGATTTTATTTCTTCACTAAGAGATTCTTTAGTGTTTGTACCTTTTTCAAGCCCAGCTAGTAACTTTATCATCATTATCCTGAATTGCAGTTCTGACATTTTACTTATATCCATATCAATTAGATCTGTGGCAGAGAGTATTACCTCCAGTTCTCTCTTTTGTTGTGAATTCCTTCTTCTAGTCATTTGCCCAGGGAAGAATGGATGAACAAGAGAACAAAATCAAAAAAGATCAACCACAACCCAAGTGAAATACACACTAGACAAATCTGAAGAGGTCAGAAACTAAAAAAGAAAAGAAAAAGAGAAAAGGAGGGGAAGAGAGAATATAATTGCTCAGGTGGACAAAACAGAGTGATCCACTTGGTCCTGGGTGGGTCCCAAAATTTTAACAAAAGCAAAACTTATATGCATACAAAATACAAAAATAAAATTGAATACAGTGAATGGAAGCCAAAAATGAAGAATATATCTATAAAATGTAAATGTAAAAATGAAAGTTAAAAAAAGACTTAAAAAGAAAGTTGATAAAATAACAAACCAGTTGGAAAGGAAAAAACAAAAACGAAAAGGAAATTTTAAACTGAAAGATGAAAGAATCATGAGCAAAAACTTTGAATTCTATATACTATTTTCCCCTTGCACTAGAGTTTTGCAGTTCTACGTGCTCTGTAAACTTGGTATTAGTCTGATATTCCAGCTGGTGTTCTGGGGGAGGGGCCTGCTGTGCTGACTCTCAGGTGTCTTTGCCTGTGCAGAGTTGCACCACCCCTTGCCAGGGGGCCAGGTTCATTGTAAGCTGCTTTGGGTTGCTCTATGTGGCTTTTGTTCCTGAAGGCTTCCCCTGCCACTTTAGAGGATGGAAATAAAAATGGCTGCACTCTCCAGCCCCAGAGCTGAAAGATCGTGGCCCCCTCTCTTCAGTAAACTACCAGGGAAAGCAGCCTTCACTTTTGTGTGCACCAAACTCTGCAGACTCCTGAGGTGTGCACCCGCACCAATCCTCCCAGGAAGGGAAGAGAGTCACCATGGGCCTGTTGCTTGCAAGGCCCCCGCATGGAGAGTGGTCACTGGAATGTGCCATGGTTCACAGTTTATGGCAAACTGAGCTGTGAGCCCACTCCTGGGCTCAATGACCATAGCCAGTTTCCCCGCTCCAATGCTTGGGAACTCTGCTGCCCTCATGCATCTCAGTTCTTTCTGTGACCAGGGGGATCCTGAGACTACACTGTCCCACCTAGGATTTTTTAAAAACATTTCCTTTATTTATTTGAGAGGGAGAGAGAAAGAGAGCACAAGCAGGGGGAGTGGCAGGCAGAGGGAGAAGCAGGCTCCCCAATGAGCAGAGAGCCTGATGTGGGGTTCAATCCAAGGACCCTGGGATCATGACCTGAGCCAAAGGCAGATGCTTAACTGACTGAGCCACCCAGGCATCCACAACCTAAGAATGTGCCCCATTTTGTCACCTGAGCACCTTCCAGGCAGGGACGTCTCTCACTGGAGCAGACTTCTGAAAGTTCCAATTTTGTGTGCCAGGGCTATATCACTTTCTAGTAACTGGCTTACAGAAGTCTCTCCCCCCTGCCATTTATCTTCTGATATATCCCCACACATTCACTTTTCTGTACCTCCTACCTTGCAAAAAGTGGTCGCTTTTCTATTTGTAGAATTCCAGCAATTCTTTTCTTACATCTCAGGTTGAATTCATAGGTGTTCAGAATGATTTGATAGATATCTAGCTAAATTCAAAGGACCAGATGAAACAAGGTCCCCTACTCTTACACCATCTTGCCTGCCTCCCTCAAAGTATCAAAACATTTAATAAAAATTAACTACTCTGATATCTTACAGTACTAATCTTATAGATATAAACACATGCCGCAGTTTTAACTGCTGGTTGCAATGCAAGTAGCAAAAGATTTAGAGTCAGAAGAAATGAATTTGAATTCCAATTCTATGATTTCCCTACAGTGAGACTGTCACCAAGTTACTGCTCTTGTTCCCAGTCTTGGTTTCATTATTTGAAAAATTAGAATAACAATAACTTTATAGGATAGTTGTGAAGATTAAAGACAATATAACTGGCACATAGTAAGTGATCAATGAATGTGCTGCCCTTGTTACTACTGCATGGTCATGATATGGGCTTTGTGGGAAGGCAGAGTCTTGGGCCATGCCCCAGAATTTCTGAATCAGAATCTGTGGTTTCACAAGATCCTCAGGTGATTATATGCACTTTAAAATTTGGGAAGCATCAGTGCTGAAGACAACAAACTGATTGAACATAGACATTTTATTCCAGCCAATTTCATGTTTCCACAGGGTATTTTGTAATCCATGGTTTGAAGCTAGATTATTTCAGATAGTTTATATGTGTTGACAAAGTCAAATTGATAGAATTTCTCCTCTCTCCACTCCCAGGATGACAGAAAAATAAAATAATACATCTGGAGAAGGTTTAAAGATCCTATAATCCAAAGCCTATTTTTACAGATTATGGTATCAAGGCTCAAGGAGATGAATACGTCAGCGGTCAATTTGGCAACACACTCTTCTTACTGGCTTAAGATAATTATCTTCTAGACTATAGATTTAATTTAGTACAAATATGTGAAGCTTTATTTTATCAGGTATAGATATCACAAGCTTAGCTAGTTTTGTTAATGTACTCATTACTGAGCAATTATTTCCATCATGCCTACTCTAAAAAAGGCAGTACACTGGGTATCTAATAGGAGCAGGGAGTAAAGAATTAGGGTACAAATATGAAGTAGACAAATTAAAAGAATGCTTAAGAGCTTAGACCTTGGAGTCAGAATCAAATGCTGATTCTGGCATCAAGAGGGTACTTAACTGCCTTTATCCCTATCTCTCTGTGAAATGGGGTTAATAAAATGTGTTTTATAAAGCTGTGAAGAATAAATGTAGACCACATATAAAGATTTAGCATGGAGCAAGGCACATAATGATTGCTCAATAAACAATGGCAGTATGGTTTGCATTATTTGGCATAACTGATGAACTCACAGACAGGAAGGGAAGAATACACAAACACAGGTAATTTATCCTGTGTCCTAAAAAATAAAAAAAAAGGACAGAAATTTTACCAGTTATTTTAACGGGGAGAATTTGCTAAAAAAACTTTTAAGTAGGTATGTAAGAACAGAAAAGACAGGAAAAAAAAAGAACACAAGAGTATCCCAGAGTTAGCAGCTGTAAGTAGCAGGATGAGGGATGGAAGAAAGAGCGAAGAGAATGGAATTATTAAAATTTAGAATCCTGGAGGACATGGAGGCCTGTTAGACCAGAAGTCAGACCTCTGGGAAGAGAACACTGCTTGCCTGGTGTCTCTGACTTGGGCATCAGAAAGCTGGGTCCACCAACCTGGGGAAACTGCAAACTGGATTCAGTGGCTACAAGTGGATGGCACTTCTACTGCCTGCAGCTCGTAGCTACAGAAAACAGGAAGCTCAGGACAGAGCAATCTCTTCCTTTCCTTTAGACTTCCTCTCTCCTGCTATTACTGTCTCTTTAGGCAGCCTAACAGGCAGCCACTGGCAAACAACAGCTGTGGCATGCAGAGCCAGCCTCCCAAACCAGAGCACTGGAGGATGGATTTGGAGGGGAGAGACAAGAGTTTTCTAAGGAGCACTAGGTCAGGTTGTTGTAATGTGAACTGAGTGCTAAGTGCCACATGTAAGTCTACATTTTGAGGGCTAGGGAGTCCAGAGGGAGAAAAACACTTCCAGTTCTGGCCATGGTAGTCCATGAGCTCTGCCTTAGAGAGGAGGTAAGAATTGGCTCCATCAAGTTTCTTCTTCCTCCCTTTTCATTCCCCCAATGTTAAATATGGAAAAATGAGGAATTGGGAACTTTTGCATCCTTACTCTGGGCTTCTACAAACCTGGCAGATAAATGATCCCCTGAAACAAAGGGAGGGAGAAACCACTATGAACCCAATCTTTTAAAAGCAGTTGTTGTCCATTTTTGTCTGTGGTTTGTCTCTGATTACTTAGGTTTTTTGGAAGCTTCTTGTGATTATGTCTCCGAGCAGAATAAGGGGGAATCCAGGTAGAAAGACAGTAACCATCAACAGCACAAAATGGAACACACCAGTGGGGTATGCAATTGCATCCTTGACTGCCAACTCCTACAACAGAGTGGAGAGTTCTCCATGCTCCTGAATTCGGGCATACTTCAGCAAACCAACTGCCAAATGCTTAACTTAAAAGTGGTAAAAATTCTTCTGGCTCATAGGTGAATACAGACAGCAACATGACACTCGCCTTTACCTTCAGGGAAGAAAGAGATCCCTCACAGAAATTACTCTGGGAAAAAAACCCATTAGGATATAAACAAGGATGAAGGAAAATTGGAGTGCAGCATCAAAAGTGGGGAGAGGGTAGAAGTCACAGTAGATAAGTTTGCATTTTCCCCATTCTATACTAACTACCACCAGTCTGCTAGATTATGCATTTTATTCATATCAAGAACAAGAGCCAACAGGGAAATCATGTATCTATTTTTCAAGGAAGAAAAAGCAGGTGGATCCTTGGTCCTTTGGAATTTTTTTTCTTTTTAAGGTGTTATTCACATTTAACAAATGTGTTAACGTTCTCTGATACTTTCTCTTTCTAGAATAGATAAAATACAGTGCCCTTAAGGAATCAAATAGGTAATCAAAAGATAACAGATTCCAAACACCTCCTTTGAACTGAGATCCCATTTATTTTTTTGATAAAAGGATATAAGGAATATACATGAATAATATATTTTGTACTGTATTAGTTTACTAGGGCTGCTATAACAAAATACCACAGACTCAGTGGTTTAAACAACAGAAATTTATTTTCTCACAGTCTGGACACTGGAAGTCTAAGATCAATGTGCCAGCAGGGTTGGTTTCCGTCCAAGGAGACTTCTCTCCTTGGCTTGCTGACAGCTGCCTTCTCCCTTTGTCCTCACATGGCCTTGTGTCTGTGCGTGCCCATCCCTGGTGTCTCTTCTTCTTAAGGACAATATTGGATTGGGTCCCACCTTGAGGGCCTCATTTTAACATAATTCTTTGTAAAGATCATAGCTCCACATATGGTTACATTCTGAAGAGCTGGGAGTTGGGACTTCAACATATGAATTTTGAAGGGACACAATTCATCCCATCACATGTAATAAAGAGTGTAAAAATGTTAACATAATAAGATATGCATTCCTACTAGTCTGAAGTACCAGATTTCTATATTATTCAATTCTTACCAAGTTAAAATGTTAGGAAAGAACTAATGAGGTCCATTTTGCTGCCTATGGAAAAGCATTCTTTGCCAATTAGCTACTCACTGTGGATAAGTACTGCAGTCTCCATAGTGACAGAAGTGGTCAGTATTCAAAGGTACTAACATCTTCAACTGAACAAAACCAATTGAATACAAATTTATTGAATGCAATCTCCAAATAAAATAGCCATATTCATAATTCTTAAATAAATAAATAAATAAATAAATAACACGTCTTTGTCCTACAGCAAACCCCATTTAAAGTGATATCAACTCCCATTAAACCCATGTTAGTCCTGAGACATTATCAAAGAGCTATGTCCTGTTTGAGGTTTTTACTTTAATTAATCTCAGCCCCAGAGATTTCTTCTTTTGTTTTCGGCAAAATGCAGAATCAGCTCTTGTGGAAATATAATAGTTGGAAATACTGTAGTAAGTTAATGACCTTTAATGTGCTTTGTATAGGGAGCCACCTATGAAAGCCAATATTTATAGCATTTTCATTTATGATCCCAACAGACTAACCACACAATTCTAAGAATGAAAACTAAAACCTTCACATAACTTTATACTATCTCAAATGTTCTAGATATGAAATATTTAAGGAAAATCATTCTGGGGAAACACTTTTCCCTCAGTCAGCAGTTTCTCTCACATTTCCTGCTACAGACGCCTGACGAGATATAATAAATTCTAACACTCAGATGCATACACTGATGCATTTGCAATGAGGTCTTGCTTTGAAGTTTACCTATGTTCCTATAACTAGGCCACAGGTGACAATAGTCATATGAGGTTCTTAAAGGGACATAAAGATTTATCTATGTAAGTGTTTTGGATATGAGACTTTTCATGAAATTTGAAACTCCCATGCACACGTTAGATGACATAATTATCCCACTGACTATAGGTTTTATAAAGAGTACCCTTGAGAGCTATATAGCTCTGGTTTCTTGCTGCTCCCCTGCTGCAGAGGTGGATAGCTATGTACAGACTTTGTTCTTCCCACCTTCTCATTTAAAAATAAACCTCTAAAGAACTTGAATGCAAAAGTATTAGCTGAACATTTCATTAATAATTTCACTGCAAAAAAAGCAAAAGAAATATGAAATCACCCACACAGAGTGTGTTATGTTCTTGAGTTCCTGTTATATTTATAAAATTGTTTTTAATTTAGAAAGGAAAGGAATAGAAAAATAGAAAAAAAGAAAAATAAGCTAACTTTTACTTGAATTTTCTCTATTGGATGTATTTTTAAAGACAATAAAACTAGAAAATTTGTATTCCTAAGTTTGATAAGATCTAAATGCATATATTACAATTTTACAACTAAGGCCACTATGAAACTACTGTTCTTTAAATTTTTATTACATTATAATAGAACATTGTAATATATATTATTCTATTAATGACATTTTTTACTTGAGGCTTATAAATCATATAAAAAGTAAATGGAATATGTATATAAATGTTAAAAGTGAAGAAATAAATCAGCAGTTTCTCAAAAGAAGACAAGAGCTACCAATGACAATATTATTATAATTTCATATAATTTCATAATGTGAAAATGCTTTCTTGATAAAAATTTTTCCTCAGACTTTTTAACTTTTCCTGGTTCAATTTTTAAAAAAGATTTTATTTATTTATTTATTTCAGAGAGAGTGAGCGTAAGTGGGGAGGAGGGGCAAAGGGAGAAGCAGACTTCCTGCTGAGCAGGGAGCCCATGGCGGGGCTCAATCCTAGGACCGTGAGATTATGACCTGAACTGAAGGCAGATGCTTAACCAACTGAGTCACCCTGGTGCCCCTCGAAGGCTCAGTTTTATCACTAACGGTATAAATGAACTAGGAGGAAAAATACTGCAGTAAAAGGTATTCAAACACACTATTCAGAATATTATCATAATGAACATTTTATACCAGTAGATATTGCTTATAAGAATTGTCTGTGTTTCTTCACACAGTTATCCATTAGCATCAAAGGAAAGACATTAAATTGTATGGAATCAAAAAAGACCCAAAATAGGCAAAGCAATCTTGAGAAAGAACAAAACTGGAGGTATTACAATTCCAGATTTCAAGATATACTACAAAGCCATAGTAATCAAAACAGTATGGTACTAGCACAAAAATAGACACAAAGATCAATGGAACAGAATAGAAAGCCCAGAAATAAACTTACCCTATATGGTCAATTAATCTATGACAAAGGAAGCAAGAATATACAATGGGGAAAAGACAGTCTCTTTAATAAATGGTGCTGGTAAAATGGACAGCTACATGCAAAAGAATGAAACTGGACTACTTTCTCACACCATCCACAAAAATAAATTCAAAATGTATCAAAGACCTAAATGTGAGACATGAAACCATAAAAATCCTAGAAGAGAGCACAGGCAGTAATTTCTCTGTTGTCAGCCATAGCAACATTTTTCTAGGTATGTTTCCTGAGGCAAGGGAAACAAAAGCAAAAATAAACTATTGGGACTTCATCAAAATGAAAAGCTTCTGCACAGGGAAGAAAATAATCAACAAAACTAAAAGACAACCTATGACAGGAAGAAGATACTTGCAAATGACATATCCAATAAGGGGTTAGTATCCAAAATACACAAAGAACTCATAGAACTCAACAAGCAGATAATCCAATTAAAATGGGTAGAAGACATGAACAGACATTTTTCCAAAGAAGATATCTAGATGGCCAACAGATACATGAAAAGATGCTCAACATCACTTATCATCAGGGAAATGCAAATTAAAATTACAATGAATATCACCTCACACCAGTCAGAATGTCTGAAATCAAAAACACAAGAAACAACAAGTATTGGCAAGAACGTGGAGAAAAAGGAACATTGGTGCACTGTTGGTGGCAATGTAAATTGATGCAGCCACTGTTGAAAACAGTATGGAGTTTCCTTAATTAATTAAAAATAGAAACACATACAACCCAGTAATTCCACTACTGAGTATTTACCCCCCCCCCCCAAAAAAAACCCCCCTAATTTGAAAAGATATTGCATCCCTATGTATATTGCAGCAGTGGCCAAATCATGGAAGCAGCTCAAGTGTCTATCCATAGTTCAATGCATAAAGAAGGTGTGGTATGTATGTATGTGTGTGTATATATATGCAATATTATTCAACCATAAAAAGGATGAGATCTTGCCATTTGTGACAACATGGAATGTCAAAAAAAAACAAAAACAAAAGAAATGAATAAATAAACAAGCAAACAAAAAGCAGAAATAGACACATAAATACAGAGAACTGATGGTTGCCAGGAAGAAAGAGGGTAGGAGGATGGGTAAAATGGGTGAAGGGGAGTGGGAGGTACAGGCTTCCAGTTATGGAATGAATACCTCAAAGGAATAAAAAGGTACAGGATAGGGAATATAGTCAATGGTATTGTAATATTATATTGTGACACATAGTAACTATCCTTGTGGTGAGCATAGCATAACTCTAAACTTGTTGAATCACTATGTTGTACACCTGAGACTATACAGCATTGTGTGTCAACTATATTTCAATAAAGTAAAACAGAAAGAAGGAAAGAGAAAGAAAGAAAGAAAAAGAAAGAAAGAAAGAAAGAAAGAAAGAAAGAAAGAAAGAAAGAAA